>NW_027189260.1:5000-10000 GCF_040958095.1 Procambarus clarkii
GTGTGTGTGTGTGTGTGTGTGTGTTTTATCCTTATATTTACTATATGTATCTGCAGAATCGAGTTATTAGCTCTTGGACCCCGCCTATTAAATAAATGTATTTATCCTCTTTTATATCTACTACATCTATTTCTCTCTAACTAACACACACACAAACACACACACACACACATACACACACACACACACACACACACACAAACTGGAGGCGTAGCGTCTAAATGGAGAGAGTTCGATGGTTATAATCCTAATAGTCCCCGATCGAATCCCGGTTGATGCAATAGCAAATCGAAAGATATTCTTTAACCTGATTCGACTGTTCACCTAGCACAAATGTATCCATCAATGTATCCATCTATCTATCTACTTATATCTGTCAATCCATCAATCTATCTTCCCATTAAACCAACCATTTATCATTATATACATCTATCTATCCATGTATCCGTCCATCAACTCATCTTTCTATCCATCCATATAGTCATCTGTCTTTCCGTCCATCAACTCATCTATGCATCCGTCTATCCGTCAATATATATATTTAGCAATCAATGTATCCATCCATCTATCTACCTATATAAATTTTCCATTAATCTATCCATTTATCATAAGCATCTATCAACACCCTCCCCACTCCCTCTCCTATTTTACTACCAAACTCCCTCCTTTCGTTCTGGCACCTTCTCCTTCGCTTTTCCTCCCTCTCATAAACCTGCTCATCCTCCATCCTTTTGCCCTTCCCACTCCCGCCCCTCTCCCATCCCGCCCTTCCCATCGTCTTCCCTCTCGCCGCAGATCCATCCCGTCGTTCTCATGTCTTCCGCCGCTTCTCACTCTCGCCCTTCCCTCTGTTTTTCCTCCCTCCCGTTGCTAGTCCTTCCCTTCGTTCACTCACCTTCCCTTCTTACCCATCATGTAGTCTTCCCTCCCGCCGCCATCCCTTCCCATCGTCCTCCCTCCCTCCTACATCACACTCTCTGCCCCCCTTCCTGCACCTCCTTCACTCCCATTTCATCCCTTTTTCACCTGTACAACTCCCCTTGTTCCCCCCTCTTCATCCCTCTTTCACCTGCACCTCTCCCCCTGTTCCCCCTCTTCATCCCTCTTTCACCTGCACCTCTCCCCTGTTCCCCCTCTTCATCCCTTTTTCACCTGCACCACTCCCCCTGTTCCCCCTCTTCATCCTTCTTTCACCTGCACCTCTCCCCCTGTTCCCCCTCTTCATCCCAGTTTCACCTGCACTCTCCCCCTGTTCCCCCTCTTCATCCCAGTTTCATCTGCACCACTCCCCCTGTTCCCCCTCTTCATTCCTGTTTCACCTGCACCTCTCCCCCTGTTCCCCCTCTTCATCCCAGTTCCACCTGCACCTCTCCCCCTGTTCCCCCTCTTCATCCCTGTTTCACCTGCACCACTGCCCCTGTTCCCCCCCTCTTTGGGATGAAGAGCTCTCCTGGCTGTCTGGGTTCGAATCCTTCATAGGTGTGGAGTTTTCAATTGCATATTGGCTTGGGGACCATTCAATCTTGTTCCCAAGCCATATATTTATATATATATATATATATATAAATATATATATATATATATATATATATATATATATATATATATATATATATATATATATATATATTAGAGAAGAGAAGAAAGTATCAAGGTGGTCAGTGAGGATCCACAAGGTCTTCTCTGAGTACTCTTTATTTTCTTCTCCAAGGCTATGGGTCCCTACACTTGCACTAGAGGTGATACCCTTTCTAGGTTTAAAAAAAATCTCTCTCTCTCTCTCTCTCTCTCTCTCTCTCTCTCTCTCTCTCTCTCTCTCTCTCTCTCTCTCTCTCTCTCTCTCTCTCTCTCTCTCTCTCTCTCTCTCTCTCTCTCTCTCTCTCTCTCTCTCTCTCTCTCTCTCTATATATATATATATATATATATATATATATATATATATATATATATATATATATATATATATATGTCGTACCTAGTAGCCAGAACGCACTTCTCAGCCTACTATGCAAGGCCCGATTTGCCTAATAAGCCAAGTTTTCCTTAATTAATATATTTTCTCTAATTTTTTCTTATGAAATGATTATTATGCTACCTATTTCATTATGTTTGAGGACAATTTTTTTTTATTGGAGTTAAAATCAACGTAGATATATGACTGAACCTAATCAACCCTACCTAACCTAACCTAACCTATCTGTATAGGTTAGGTTAGGTTAGGTAGCCGTAAAAGTTAGGTTAGGTTAGGTTAGGTAGGTTAGGTAGTTGAAAAACCATTAATTCATGAAAACGTGGCTTATTAGGCCAATCGGGCCTTGCATAGTAGGCTGAGAAGTGAGTTCTGGCTAATAGGTACGACATATATATATATATATATATATATATATATATATATATATATATATATATATATATATATATTTATTATATATATATATAAATATATTTATAATATATATATTGTATTATAATAATTATGAATAAAATATTTTTATTCCTTTATGTGTCATTGACATTTTTTTATTTTTTTTTATTCAATTTATTATTTTTTATTATATTTTCATTCATTTAATAAGTGTTATGATTCGATTTTTAGTTCGTCATGTATTTACTTATTGTTTATATATTTTTATATATATAATATATATATATATATATATATATATATATATATATATATATATATATATATATATATATATATATATGCGAACAAGCCTGAATGGTCCCCAGGACAATATGCAACTGAAAACTCACACCCAGAAGTGACTCGAACCCATACTCCCAGAAGCAACGCAACTGGTATGTACAAGACGCCTTAATCCACTTGACCATCACGACCGGACAAAATGAGGTGATAGCCTAAGCTATTTGAACCACCCCACCGCCGGCACTCGGATAGTAATCTTGGGCATAGCATTTTACCAAATCACCTCATTCTTTGGGGCACACGTGAGGAACACAAATGCGAACAAGCCTGAATGGTCCCCAGGACAATATGCAACTGAAAACTCACACCCCAGAAGTGACTCGAACCCATACTCCCAGAAGCAACGCAACTGGTATGTACAAGACGCCTTAATCCACTTGACCATCACGACCGGACAAAATGAGGTGATAGCCTAGACACGATAGACACGACCGCATTTTGTCCGGTCGTGATGGTCAAGTGGATTAAGGCGTCTTGTACATACCAGTTGCGTTGCTTCTGGGAGTATGGGTTCGAGTCACTTCTGGGGTGTGAGTTTTCAGTTATATATATATATATATATGTGTGTGTATTTTCTTTAAAAATTGTAAATATATAAATATATATGTATATTTAAATATTGATCTGAGCCTGTGGATATGGACCCTCTGGGTCCAGGAGGCCATCTGTGTCCCCTCAGATGGTCTCCCTTATCACAGTTTGTGTCTATGGATGTGTGTCAGTGTGTGAGTCACTGTGAGTGTCCGGGTGAGTGTGGGTGTCCTGTGAGTGTCCGGATGGTTATGTGTCCGGTTACATCTGTGGTTTCAGGAGGCCATCTGTGTCCCCTCAGATGGTCTCCCTTATCACAGTCTATGGATGTGTGTGTGAGTGTCCCTGTGAATGTTCGGATAAGGGTGTGTGTGTGTGTGTGTGAGTGTCCGGATTTATGTGAGGTTTGGTTCCAGGAACCATTTGTGTCCCCTCCTCCCCCAAATCTCCTCCCTTATTCCCACCGTGGGTTCGAATCCCAGGTGATTAGACCTACCCTAGGTCTATGGATCCAAGGTATCCATCCGTGGGCCCAACGGATTTCACCCCTTCCCCACTTTCCTAGGGCCAGGCCAATTCCAGCTATCCAGGGAACATGTCGAAACAGAGGCAGCTACAGGAGAGGACACACACAAATATTTGTGCCCTGCAGTTACACAACCGTTCCGACAGGCTCGATCGCAATCTATCCAGATGAGAACACGTTCTCCTCCGACTAGACCACGCTGGAGTCGCTGTATGTTTAAAATTTGGTTCCTTTATTTATAGTTAGTATTTTTTGTGTATTAATTGATTTGTTTTATATTTTTAATGACTTAGGTAGAGTGATTTAGGGAGTGGGGGAGGTGGGGAGGTACTGGGGGAGGTGGTAGCGTATGTAGTAGATTATACGAGATCTTGGTTAGTTAGTATTTATCTTGTTGTGTTCACCTAGTTGTTCTTGCGAGGGTTGAGCTCTGCTCTTTCGGCCCGCCTCTCAACTGTGAATCAATCAATTTTTACTAGCTAATAAAAAAAAATTCCACATACACACACCCAGGAAGCAGCCCGTAACAGGTGTCTAATGCCCAAGTACCTATGTACTGCTAGGTAAGAGGAGCATCATGAATGAATGAAACTCTGCTGATTTTCGTTGGCGCCATCACCGGGGGATCGAACTTTGACACTAGGATTACGAGTCGAGAGCGCTGTCCACTCAGTTATAAAGCCCCCTAGTGTGTGTATTGGTGCAAAAGATAATTTGGGAGAGGTTAATGGAAAAGAATGATGTTTGGTGGCCTTTAAGGCGCTGGAAGAGGGTTGCCAGTTATGAATTTAAATTATAAATTTATTAAGATAGGATATATATGCAAAAGACGTTGTGAGAGATAGTAAGAAAAGTGTTTCTGACTGAGGTTAGGTACTGTGTGATTTACTTGTATGTTAGGAAAAAGAATATTTATCAGAAACATAGATTCTTTAAAATGTTTGTTTGCAAATAGTTGCAAATTATTGGGTAAAAAGCCAATGGTTACCGTACCTTGAACAAACACACGTGAGCACAATTAGTCGACGGGGGTCAGAGAGGGAGAGTGAACAGCGAAACAGTAAAAAAAATGTGACAATAATGGGAAACTATGTCATTCAAACGTATACATGTTAACCATATAAATTACAATAACACTAAACGCGCGCATACGTACATATGTTAATCAACTTACATAAATAAACATTCACTAATATGTACCTTTAAAATGGACACATACAGATAATTACCGTA
>NW_027189260.1:15000-185905 GCF_040958095.1 Procambarus clarkii
AACAGGTGTCTAATGCCCAAGTACCTATGTACTGCTAGGTAAGAGGAGCATCATGAATGAATGAAACTCTGCTGATTTTCGTTGGCGCCATCACCGGGGGATCGAACTTTGACACTAGGATTACGAGTCGAGAGCGCTGTCCACTCAGTTATAAAGCCCCCTAGTGTGTGTATTGGTGCAAAAGATAATTTGGGAGAGGTTAATGGAAAAGAATGATGTTTGGTGGCCTTTAAGGCGCTGGAAGAGGGTTGCCAGTTATGAATTTAAATTATAAATTTATTAAGATAGGATATATATGCAAAAGACGTTGTGAGAGATAGTAAGAAAAGTGTTTCTGACTGAGGTTAGGTACTGTGTGATTTACTTGTATGTTAGGAAAAAGAATATTTATCAGAAACATAGATGTTCTTTAGAAATGTTTGTTTGCAAATAGTTGCAAATTATTGGGTAAAAAGCCAATGGTTACCGTACCTTGAACAAACACACGTGAGCACAATTAGTCGACGGGGGTCAGAGAGGGAGAGTGAACAGCGAAACAGTAACAAAAAATGTTACAATAATGGGAAACTATGTCATTCAAACGTATACATGTTAACCATATAAATTACAATAACACTAAACGCGCGCATACGTACATATGTTAATCAACTTACACAAATAAACATTCACTAATATGTACCTTTAAAATGGACACATACAGATAATTACCGTACACATGTCAGTTTAATTACAGGTACACATAAACACATATAGCTTCACGTGTCTGTCGGTCATGACAATAGTACACATGGATACGAACACAAAACAGTCCATTATCAACTAGTGTGTGTGTGTGTGTGTGTGTGTGTGTGTGTGTGTGTGTGTGTGTGTGTTTTATCCTTATATTTACTATATGTATCTGCAGAATCGAGTTATTAGCTCTTGGACCCCGCCTATTAAATAAATGTATTTATCCTCTTTTATATCTACTACATCTATTTCTCTCTAACTAACACACACACAAACACACACACACACACATACACCACACACACACACACACACACACACACAAACTGGAGGCGTAGCGTCCTAAATGGAGAGAGTTCGATGGTTATAATCCTAATAGTCCCCGATCGAATCCCGGTTGATGCAATAGCAAATCGAAAGATATTCTTTAACCTGATTCGACTGTTCACCTAGCACAAATGTATCCATCAATGTATCCATCTATCTATCTACTTATATCTGTCAATCCATCAATCTATCTTCCCATTAAACCAACCATTTATCATTATATACATCTATCTATCCATGTATCCGTCCATCAACTCATCTTTCTATCCATCCATATAGTCATCTGTCTTTCCGTCCATCAACTCATCTATGCATCCGTCTATCCGTCAATATATATATTTAGCAATCAATGTATCCATCCATCTATCTACCTATATAAATTTTCCATTAATCTATCCATTTATCATAAGCATCTATCAACACCCTCCCCACTCCCTCTCCTATTTTACTACCAAACTCCCTCCTTTCGTTCTGGCACCTTCTCCTTCGCTTTTCCTCCCTCTCATAAACCTGCTCATCCTCCATCCTTTTGCCCTTCCCACTCCCGCCCCTCTCCCATCCCGCCCTTCCCATCGTCTTCCCTCTCGCCGCAGATCCATCCCGTCGTTCTCATGTCTTCCGCCGCTTCTCACTCTCGCCCTTCCCTCTGTTTTTCCTCCCTCCCGTTGCTAGTCCTTCCCTTCGTTCACTCACCTTCCCTTCTTACCCATCATGTAGTCTTCCCTCCCGCCGCCATCCCTTCCCATCGTCCTCCCTCCCTCCTACATCACACTCTCTGCCCCCCTTCCTGCACCTCCTTCACTCCCATTTCATCCCTTTTTCACCTGTACAACTCCCCTTGTTCCCCCCTCTTCATCCCTCTTTCACCTGCACCTCTCCCCCTGTTCCCCCTCTTCATCCCTTTTTCACCTGCACCACTCCCCCTGTTCCCCCTCTTCATCCTTCTTTCACCTGCACCTCTCCCCCTGTTCCCCCTCTTCATCCCAGTTTCACCTGCACCTCTCCCCCTGTTCCCCCTCTTCATCCCAGTTTCATCTGCACCACTCCCCCTGTTCCCCCTCTTCATTCCTGTTTCACCTGCACCTCTCCCCCTGTTCCCCCTCTTCATCCAGTTCCACCTGCACCTCTCCCCCTGTTCCCCCTCTTCATCCCTGTTTCACCTGCACCACTGCCCCTGTTCCCCCCCTCTTTGGGATGAAGAGCTCTCCTGGCTGTCTGGGTTCGAATCCTTCATAGGTGTGGAGTTTTCAATTGCATATTGGCTTGGGGACCATTCAATCTTGTTCCCAAGCCATATATTATATATATATATATATATATATATATATATATATATATATATATATATATATATATATATATATATATAAATATATATATATATATATATATATATATATATATATATATATATATATATATATATATATATATATATTAGAGAAGAGAAGAAAGTATCAAGGTGGTCAGTGAGGATCCACAAGGTCTTCTCTGAGTACTCTTTATTTTCTTCTCCAAGGCTATGGGTCCCTACACTTGCACTAGAGGTGATACCCTTTCTAGGTTTAAAAAAAATCTCTCTCTCTCTCTCTCTCTCTCTCTCTCTCTCTCTCTCTCTCTCTCTCTCTCTCTCTCTATATATATATATATATATATATATATATATATATATATATATATATATATATATATATATATATATATATATGTCGTAACTAGTAGCCAGAACGCACTTCTCAGCCTACTATGCAAGGCCCGATTTGCCTAATAAGCCAAGTTTTCCTTAATTAATATATTTTCTCTAATTTTTTTCTTATGAAATGATTATTATGCTACCTATTTCATTATGTTTGAGGACAATTTTTTTTTTATTGGAGTTAAAATCAACGTAGATATATGACTGAACCTAATCAACCCTACCTAACCTAACCTAACCTATCTGTATAGGTTAGGTTAGGTTAGGTAGCCGTAAAAGTTAGGTTAGGTTAGGTTAGGTAGGTTAGGTAGTTGAAAAACCATTAATTCATGAAAACGTGGCTTATTAGGCCAATCGGGCCTTGCATAGTAGGCTGAGAAGTGAGTTCTGGCTAATAGGTACGACATATATATTATATATATATATATATATATATATATATATATATATATATATATATATATATATATATATATATATATATATATATATATATATATTTATATATATATATATAAATATATTTATAATATATATATTGTATTATAATAATTATGAATAAAATATTTTTATTCCTTTATGTGTCATTGACATTTTTTTATTTTTTTTTATTCAATTTATTATTTTTTATTATATTTTCATTCATTTAATAAGTGTTATGATTCGATTTTTAGTTCGTCATGTATTTACTTATTGTTTATATATTTATATATTTATATATATATATATATATATATATATATATATATATATATATATATATATATATATTTATATATATATATATATATATATATATATATATATTATATATATATATATATATATATATATATATATATATATATATGCGAACAAGCCTGAATGGTCCCCAGGACAATATGCAACTGAAAACTCACACCCCAGAAGTGACTCGAACCCATACTCCCAGAAGCAACGCAACTGGTATGTACAAGACGCCTTAATCCACTTGACCATCACCACCGGACAAAATGAGGTGATAGCCTAAGCTATTTGAACCACCCCACCGCCGGCACTCGGATAGTAATCTTGGGCATAGCATTTTACCAAATCACCTCATTCTTTGGGGCACACGTGAGGAACACAAATGCGAACAAGCCTGAATGGTCCCCAGGACAATATGCAACTGAAAACTCACACCCCAGAAGTGACTCGAACCCATACTCCCAGAAGCAACGCAACTGGTATGTACAAGACGCCTTAATCCACTTGACCATCACGACCGGACAAAATGAGGTGATAGCCTAGACACGATAGACACGACCGCATTTTGTCCGGTCGTGATGGTCAAGTGGATTAAGGCGTCTTGTACATACCAGTTGCGTTGCTTCTGGGAGTATGGGTTCGAGTCACTTCTGGGGTGTGAGTTTTCAGTTATATATATATATATATATGTGTGTGTGTATTTTCTTTAAAAATTGTAAATATATAAATATATATGTATATTTAAATATTGATCTGAGCCTGTGGATATGGACCCTCTGGGTCCAGGAGGCCATCTGTGTCCCCTCAGATGGTCTCCCTTATCACAGTTTGTGTCTATGGATGTTGTGTCAGTGTGTGAGTCACTGTGAGTGTCCGGGTGAGTGTGGGTGTCCCTGTGAGTGTCCGGATGGTTATGTGTCCGGTTACATCTGTGGTTTCAGGAGGCCATCTGTGTCCCCTCAGATGGTCTCCCTTATCACAGTCTATGGATGTGTGTGTGTGAGTGTCCCTGTGAATGTTCGGATAAGGGTGTGTGTGTGTGTGTGTGAGTGTCCGGATTTATGTGAGGTTTGGTTCCAGGAACCATTTGTGTCCCCTCCTCCCCCAAATCTCCTCCCTTATTCCCACCGTGGGTTCGAATCCCAGGTGATTAGACCTACCCTAGGTCTATGGATCCAAGGTATCCATCCGTGGGCCCAACGGATTTCACCCCTTCCCCACTTTCCTAGGGCCAGGCCAATTCCAGCTATCCAGGGAACATGTCGAAACAGAGGCAGCTACAGGAGAGGACACACACAAATATTTGTGCCCTGCAGTTACACAACCGTTCCGACAGGCTCGATCGCAATCTATCCAGATGAGAACACGTTCTCCTCCGACTAGACCACGCTGGAGTCGCTGTATGTTTAAAATTTGGTTCCTTTATTTATAGTTAGTATTTTTTGTGTATTAATTGATTTGTTTTATATTTTTAATGACTTAGGTAGAGTGATTTAGGGAGTGGGGGGAGGTGGGGAGGTACTGGGGGAGGTGGTAGCGTATGTAGTAGATTATACGAGATCTTGGTTAGTTAGTATTTATCTTGTTGTGTTCACCTAGTTGTTCTTGCGAGGGTTGAGCTCTGCTCTTTCGGCCCGCCTCTCAACTGTGAATCAATCAATTTTTACTAGCTAATAAAAAAAAAATTCCACATACACACACCCAGGAAGCAGCCCGTAACAGGTGTCTAATGCCCAAGTACCTATGTACTGCTAGGTAAGAGGAGCATCATGAATGAATGAAACTCTGCTGATTTTCGTTGGCGCCATCACCGGGGGATCGAACTTTGACACTAGGATTACGAGTCGAGAGCGCTGTCCACTCAGTTATAAAGCCCCCTAGTGTATGTATTGGTGCAAAAGATAATTTGGGAGAGGTTAATGGAAAAGAATGATGTTTGGTGGCCTTTAAGGCGCTGGAAGAGGGTTGCCAGTTATGAATTTAAATTATAAATTTATTAAGATAGGATATATATGCAAAAGACGTTGTGAGAGATAGTAAGAAAAGTGTTTCTGACTGAGGTTAGGTACTGTGTGATTTACTTGTATGTTAGGAAAAAGAATATTTATCAGAAACATAGATGTTCTTTAGAAATGTTTGTTTGCAAATAGTTGCAAATTATTGGGTAAAAAGCCAATAGTTACCGTACCTTGAACAAACACACGTGAGCACAATTAGTCGACGGGGGTCAGAGAGGGAGAGTGAACAGCGAAACAGTAACAAAAAATGTGACAATAATGGGAAACTATGTCATTCAAACGTATACATGTTAACCATATAAATTACAATAACACTAAACGCGCGCATACGTACATATGTTAATCAACTTACATAAATAAACATTCACTAATATGTACCTTTAAAATGGACACATACAGATAATTACCGTACACATGTCAGTTTAATTACAGGTACACATAAACACATATAGCTTCACGTGTCTGTCGGTCATGACAATAGTACACATGGATACGAACACAAAACAGTCCATTATCAACTAGTGTGTGTGTGTGTGTGTGTGTGTGTGTGTGTGTGTGTGTGTGTGTGTGTTTTATCCTTATATTTACTATATGTATCTGCAGAATCGAGTTATTAGCTCTTGGACCCGCCTATTAAATAAATGTATTTATCCTCTTTTATATCTACTACATCTATTTCTCTCTAACTAACACACACACAAACACACACACACACACATACACACACACACACACACACACACACACACAAACTGGAGGCGTAGCGTCTAAATGGAGAGAGTTCGATGGTTATAATCCTAATAGTCCCCGATCGAATCCCGGTTGATGCAATAGCAAATCGAAAGATATTCTTTAACCTGATTCGACTGTTCACCTAGCACAAATGTATCCATCAATGTAACCATCTATCTATCTACTTATATCTGTCAATCCATCAATCTATCTTCCCATTAAACCAACCATTTATCATTATATACATCTATCTATCCATGTATCCGTCCATCAACTCATCTTTCTATCCATCCATATAGTCATCTGTCTTTCCGTCCATCAACTCATCTATGCATCCGTCTATCCGTCAATATATATATTTAGCAATCAATGTATCCATCCATCTATCTACCTATATAAATTTTCCATTAATCTATCCATTTATCATAAGCATCTATCAACACCCTCCCCACTCCCTCTCCTATTTTACTACCAAACTCCCTCCTTTCGTTCTGGCACCTTCTCCTTCGCTTTTCCTCCCTCTCATAAACCTGCTCATCCTCCATCCTTTTGCCCTTCCCACTCCCGCCCCTCTCCCATCCCGCCCTTCCCATCGTCTTCCCTCTCGCCGCAGATCCATCCCGTCGTTCTCATGTCTTCCGCCGCTTCTCACTCTCGCCCTTCCCTCTGTTTTTCCTCCCTCCCGTTGCTAGTCCTTCCCTTCGTTCACTCACCTTCCCTTCTTACCCATCATGTAGTCTTCCCTCCCGCCGCCATCCCTTCCCATCGTCCTCCCTCCCTCCTACATCACACTCTCTGCCCCCCTTCCTGCACCTCCTTCACTCCCATTTCATCCCTTTTTCACCTGTACAACTCCCCTTGTTCCCCCCTCTTCATCCCTCTTTCACCTGCACCTCTCCCCCTGTTCCCCCTCTTCATCCCTTTTTCACCTGCACCACTCCCCTGTTCCCCCTCTTCATCCTTCTTTCACCTGCACCTCTCCCCCTGTTTCCCCCTCTTCATCCCAGTTTCACCTGCACCTCTCCCCCTGTTCCCCCTCTTCATCCCAGTTTCATCTGCACCACTCCCCCTGTTCCCCCTCTTCATTCCTGTTTCACCTGCACCTCTCCCCCTGTTCCCCCTCTTCATCCCAGTTCCACCTGCACCTCTCCCCTGTTCCCCCTCTTCATCCCTGTATCACCTGCACCACTGCCCCTGTTCCCCCCCTCTTTGGGATGAAGAGCTCTCCTGGCTGTCTGGGTTCGAATCCTTCATAGGTGTGGAGTTTTCAATTGCATATTGGCTTGGGGACCATTCAATCTTGTTCCCAAGCCATATATTATATATATATATATATATATATTATATATATAATATATATATATATATATATATATATATAAATATATATATATATATATATATATATATATATATATATATATATATTAGAGAAGAGAAGAAAGTATCAAGGTGGTCAGTGAGGATCCACAAGGTCTTCTCTGAGTACTCTTTATTTTCTTCTCCAAGGCTATGGGTCCCTACACTTGCACTAGAGGTGATACCCTTTCTAGGTTTAAAAAAAATATCTCTCTCTCTCTCTCTCTCTCTCTCTCTCTCTCTCTCTCTCTCTCTCTCTCTCTCTCTCTCTCTCTCTCTCTCTCTCTCTCTCTCTCTCTCTCTCTCTCTCTCTCTCTCTCTCTCTCTCTCTCTCTATATATATATATATATATATATATATATATATATATATATATATATATATATATATATGTCGTACCTAGTAGCCAGAACGCACTTCTCAGCCTACTATGCAAGGCCCGATTTGCCTAATAAGCCAAGTTTTCCTTAATTAATATATTTTCTCTTATTTTTTTCTTATGAAATGATTATTATGCTACCTATTTCATTATGTTCGAGGACAATTTTTTTTTATTGGAGTTAAAATCAACGTAGATATATGACTGAACCTAATCAACCCTACCTAACCTAACCTAACCTATCTGTATAGGTTAGGTTAGGTTAGGTAGCCGTAAAAGTTAGGTTAGGTTAGGTTAGGTAGGTTAGGTAGTTGAAAAACCATTAATTCATGAAAACGTGGCTTATTAGGCCAATCGGGCCTTGCATAGTAGGCTGAGAAGTGAGTTCTGGCTAATAGGTACGACATATATATATATATATATATATATATATATATATATATATATATATATATATATATATATATATATATATATATATATATATATATATATATTTATATATATATATATAAATATATTTATAATATATATATTGTATTATAATAATTATGAATAAAATATTTTTATTCCTTTATGTGTCATTGACATTTTTTTTATTTTTTTTTATTCAATTTATTATTTTTTATTATATTTTCATTCATTTAATAAGTGTTATGATTCGATTTTTAGTTCGTCATGTATTTACTTATTGTTTATATATTTATATATATATATAATATATATCTATATATATATATATATATATATATATATATATATATATATTTATATATATATATATATATATATATATATATAATATATATATATATATATATATATATATATATATATATATATATATGCGAACAAGCCTGAATGGTCCCCAGGACAATATGCAACTAAAAACTCACACCCCAGAAGTGACTCGAACCCATACTCCCAGAAGCAACGCAACTGGTATGTACAAGACGCCTTAATCCACTTGACCATCACCACCGGACAAAATGAGGTGATAGCCTAAGCTATTTGAACCACCCCACCGCCGGCACTCGGATAGTAATCTTGGGCATAGCATTTTACCAAATCACCTCATTCTTTGGGGCACACGTGAGGAACACAAATGCGAACAAGCCTGAATGGTCCAAAGGACAATATGCAACTGAAAACTCACACCCCAGAAGTGACTCGAACCCATACTCCCAGAAGCAACGCAACTGGTATGTACAAGACGCCTTAATCCACTTGACCATCACGACCGGACAAAATGAGGTGATAGCCTAGACACGATAGACACGACCGCATTTTGTCCGGTCGTGATGGTCAAGTGGATTAAGGCGTCTTGTACATACCAGTTGCGTTGCTTCTGGGAGTATGGGTTCGAGTCACTTCTGGGGTGTGAGTTTTCAGTTATATATATATATATATATATATATGTGTGTGTATTTTCTTTAAAAATTGTAAATATATAAATATATATGTATATTTAAATATTGATCTGAGCCTGTGGATATGGACCCTCTGGGTCCAGGAGGCCATCTGTGTCCCCTCAGATGGTCTCCCTTATCACAGTTTGTGTCTATGGATGTGTGTCAGTGTGTGAGTCACTGTGAGTGTCCGGGTGAGTGTGGGTGTCCCTGTGAGTGTCCGGATGGTTATGTGTCCGGTTACATCTGTGGTTTCAGGAGGCCATCTGTGTCCCCTCAGATGGTCTCCCTTATCACAGTCTATGGATGTGTGTGTGTGAGTGTCCCTGTGAATGTTCGGATAAGGGTGTGTGTGTGTGTGTGTGAGTGTCCGGATTTATGTGAGGTTTGGTTCCAGGAACCATTTGTGTCCCCTCCTCCCCCAAATCTCCTCCCTTATTCCCACCGTGGGTTCGAATCCCAGGTGATTAGACCTACCCTAGGTCTATGGATCCAAGGTATCCATCCGTGGGCCCAACGGATTTCACCCCTTCCCCACTTTCCTAGGGCCAGGCCAATTCCAGCTATCCAGGGAACATGTCGAAACAGAGGCAGCTACAGGAGAGGACACACACAAATATTTGTGCCCTGCAGTTACACAACCGTTCCGACAGGCTCGATCGCAATCTATCCAGATGAGAACACGTTCTCCTCCGACTAGACCACGCTGGAGTCGCTGTATGTTTAAAATTTGGTTCCTTTATTTATAGTTAGTATTTTTTGTGTATTAATTGATTTGTTTTATATTTTTAATGACTTAGGTAGAGTGATTTAGGGAGTGGGGGGAGGTGGGGAGGTACTGGGGGAGGTGGTAGCGTATGTAGTAGATTATACGAGATCTTGGTTAGTTAGTATTTATCTTGTTGTGTTCACCTAGTTGTTCTTGCGAGAGTTGAGCTCTGCTCTTTCGGCCCGCCTCTCAACTATGAATCAATCAATTTTTACTAGCTAATAAAAAAAAAATTCCACATACACACACCCAGGAAGCAGCCCGTAACAGGTGTCTAATGCCCAAGTACCTATGTACTGCTAGGTAAGAGGAGCATCATGAATGAATGAAACTCTGCTGATTTTCGTTGGCGCCATCACCGGGGGATCGAACTTTGACACTAGGATTACGAGTCGAGAGCGCTGTCCACTCAGTTATAAAGCCCCCTAGTGTGTGTATTGGTGCAAAAGATAATTTGGGAGAGGTTAATGGAAAATAATGATGTTTGGTGGCCTTTAAGGCGCTGGAAGAGGGTTGCCAGTTATGAATTTAAATTATAAATTTATTAAGATAGGATATATATGCAAAAGACGTTGTGAGAGATAGTAAGAAAAGTGTTTCTGACTGAGGTTAGGTACTGTGTGATTTACTTGTATGTTAGGAAAAAGAATATTTATCAGAAACATAGATGTTCTTTAGAAATGTTTGTTTGCAAATAGTTGCAAATTATTGGGTAAAAAGCCAATGGTTACCGTACCTTGAACAAACACACGTGAGCACAATTAGTCGACGGGGGTCAGAGAGGGAGAGTGAACAGCGAAACAGTAACAAAAAATGTGACAATAATGGGAAACTATGTCATTCAAACGTATACATGTTAACCATATAAATTACAATAACACTAAACGCGCGCATACGTACATATGTTAATCAACTTACATAAATAAACATTCACTAATATGTACCTTTAAAATGGACACATACAGATAATTACCGTACACATGTCAGTTTAATTACAGGTACACATAAACACATATAGCTTCACGTGTCTGTCGGTCATGACAATAATACACATGGATACGAACACAAAACAGTCCATTATCAACTAGTGTGTGTGTGTGTGTGTGTGTGTGTGTGTGTGTGTGTGTGTGTGTGTGTGTGTGTGTGTGTGTGTGTGTGTGTGTGTGTGTGTGTGTGTGTGTGTGTGTTTTATCCTTATATTTACTATATGTATCTGCAGAATCGAGTTATTAGCTCTTGGACCCCGCCTATTAAATAAATGTATTTATCCTCTTTTATATCTACTACATCTATTTCTCTCTAACTAACACACACACAAACACACCACACACACACATACACACACACACACACACACACACACACAAACTGGAGGCGTAGCGTCTAAATGGAGAGAGTTCGATGGTTATAATCCTAATAGTCCCCGATCGAATCCCGGTTGATGCAATAGCAAATCGAAAGATATTCTTTAACCTGATTCGACTGTTCACCTAGCACAAATGTATCCATCAATGTATCCATCTATCTATCTACTTATATCTGTCAATCCATCAATCTATCTTCCCATTAAACCAACCATTTATCATTATATACATCTATCTATCCATGTATCCGTCCATCAACTCATCTTTCTATCCATCCATATAGTCATCTGTCTTTCCGTCCATCAACTCATCTATGCATCCGTCTATCCGTCAATATATATATTTAGCAATCAATGTATCCATCCATCTATCTACCTATATAAATTTTCCATTAATCTATCCATTTATCATAAGCATCTATCAACACCCTCCCCACTCCCTCTCCTATTTTACTACCAAACTCCCTCCTTTCGTTCTGGCACCTTCTCCTTCGCTTTTCCTCCCTCTCATAAACCTGCTCATCCTCCATCCTTTTGCCCTTCCCACTCCCGCCCCTCTCCCATCCCGCCCTTCCCATCGTCTTCCCTCTCGCCGCAGATCCATCCGTCGTTCTCATGTCTTCCGCCGCTTCTCACTCTCGCCCTTCCCTCTGTTTTTCCTCCCTCCCGTTGCTAGTCCTTCCCTTCGTTCACTCACCTTCCCTTCTTACCCATCATGTAGTCTTCCCTCCCGCCGCCATCCCTTCCCATCGTCCTCCCTCCCTCCAACATCACACTCTCTGCCCCCTTCCTGCACCTCCTTCACTCCCATTTCATCCCTTTTTCACCTGTACAACTCCCCTTGTTCCCCCCTCTTCATCCCTCTTTCACCTGCACCTCTCCCCCTGTTCCCCCTCTTCATCCCTCTTTCACCTGCACCTCTCCCCCTGTTCCCCCTCTTCATCCCTTTTTCACCTGCACCACTCCCCCTGTTCCCCCTCTTCATCCTTCTTTCACCTGAACCTCTCCCCCTGTTCCCCCTCTTCATCCCAGTTTCACCTGCACCTCTCCCCCTGTTCCTCCTCTTCATCCCAGTTTCATCTGCACCACTCCCCCTGTTCCCCCCTCTTCATTCCTGTTTCACCTGCACCTCTCCCCCTGTTCCCCTCTTCATCCCAGTTCCACCTGCACCTCTCCCCCTGTTCCCCCTCTTCATCCCTGTTTCACCTGCACCACTGCCCCTGTTCCCCCCCTCTTTGGGATGAAGAACTCTCCTGGCTGTCTGGGTTCGAATCCTTCATAGGTGTGGAGTTTTCAATTGCATATTGGCTTGGGGACCATTCAATCTTGTTCCCAAGCCATATATTTTATATATATATATATATATATAAATATATATATATAATATATATATATATATATATATATATATATATATATATATATATATATATATATATATATATATATAATATATATATTAGAGAAGAGAAGAAAGTATCAAGGTGGTCAGTAGTAGTAGGGTGTAAGCGCTACAGGGGAATTTTTTTTCTGGGAGAAAATTCCCCTGTAGCGCTTCGGGGTTTCAGGTGAATTTGTAAATTCCCCTGTAGCGCTTTAGGGTTTTCAGGTGAATTTGGGGATTCACAGATTTGGAATTAGGGAATTCTTATAATGAAAAAATAATGTCATACGAGTTTGTTAAAGTTCTTATGAGAAAAATAATTTCCGAGACATAGAAGTTTGTTAAGGCCTTATGGGAGAAATTCAATAACGTATGTAGCTCTTTAGGGCTTCCAGGAGAACTCTACGGACATGTTTTACATGTTTTCAACTTACAAAAATCGTCTATGTAAGCCTTAGTTATTCATATAAATTTAGAAAATCACCTGTGTAAGTCATGGTTTTCAAGTCTCATACCTCACACCCCCCTCCCTCCCTCCCCCCTTACCTCGCAATCTGTCGCGTCACCTTTATTTACTTTACGCCCGGGACAGCCAGACCTCTTATCTTATCTTCTCCATAATAATATCTCAACCGTCCCTCCTCTCTCTCTCTCTCCTTTCATTCAGTTCAGTTCAACTATTTTCCAACATCGTATGTTTTCTCCTTTTCATTAAGCAAGTCAGTTTTACACAAATAAATCATGTTAGTAAGCAAGTTCTAGCTCACGTTCCCCCACCTTAGTCCCCTGTCATATAATGAATACTATCATTCCAATCCCTCTAAAATTTAAAAATAATCATATTTCAAACGTAGTTCAATACAGTAATTTAGTTACCAAGCTCCAGCGCTTGTCCTCCGCCTTAGCTCTCTCTCGTATCTTCGTTAGTAATCAGTCCAATTTCCCTGAAATTTTTACCCTCTGTATTTCAGGCTCCGTAAATAAGATCAAAACAGTTACCAAGCTCCAGCGCTTGTCCTCCGCCTTAGTTCTCTTTCGTATCTTTGTAAATAAACCATCAATTTTCCTTATATTTTTACCCTCTGTATTTCAGACACCGTAAATAAAATCAAGTCAGTTATCGAGCTCCAGCTCTCGTCCCCGCCTTAATTCTCTTTCGTATCTTTGTAAATAACCCATCAATTTCCCTAAAATTAAAAGCAGACATACTTCAAAGTTAGTAAATAAGATCAAGTCAGTTACTGAGCTCCAGCTCTCGTCCCCCACCCTCTTCCACCCTCAAGTCTTTGTAAATAAACCATCAATTTCCCCGAAATTTTTACCCTCTGTATTTCAGACATAGTAAATATGATGAAAACAATTATAAAACTCTAGCTCTTGTCCTCTGTCCAAGCTCACTTTTGTAAAATCATTACTCTCAGTCCAAATCACCCAACTACATTTTCAGGCATAGTAAATAAAAACCAGTTCAGTTATCAAGTTTCAACTCTTGTGCCCAGCTTAGTTCATTTGTACAAGTTCTTTATTTTCCAACTAAATCACCCTGAGATTTAAGATCACCGTATTTCTAACGTAGTAAAATTAATCGGGGCATTAACCAAGCTCCATTTCCTCAGCCTTAGATCATCAGACATAAATATATTCGATCAAGTCCCTCTCCAGCCTATCTGTTTATCAGAGTATTTACTTTACCCTTCTCATCCCCAACGTATCAAACCTTCAATAATCATACTGTATTTGCATATTTTCTCTATATTCAGCTGTGTTCTTCACATTTTGTCCATGTTTTCTATGTTCACCTCCATGTTCTTCAAATGTTCACAGTCCCATTCAGTTTATATTTTCACAAGTATCTCCATTTTTTCTGTAATCTTTCTCTTAGTCTCATTACTTTCTCTACAAATTCTAGTCATATTTTCTATGTTTTCATGTTCATCACATGTTCTCTTTACAACTTTTATACTCAATATTCATGCTAACTTCCATATTTTGTGTTCTTTGCAATATTCATGTTCCTCTACAAGTTCATGTTCCTCACAAGATCACTTCGTTTTTCACCTTCACTTACATGTTTTTCTACATTCTTTGTCATATTCTCCATGTTCTTCACAAGTCCATTATTCATTCTTTGTATTCCCTATTCTCCTTATCATGTTTTCATGTTCACTGTATTCATCAACTTTTCTTACATATGTTCTTTGCCATGTTCCCCATATGTTCTCTGGGTTTTTCCCTTACATGTTATCTAACGTTCCTTAACTAAAAAATCTTTCACCAATCAACTAAACACAGTCACTTTCGTCCATTTCTCAACTAAACTTATTATCCAGTCAACTAAAAATAGTC
This sequence comes from Procambarus clarkii, assembly GCF_040958095.1. Lineage (NCBI taxonomy): Eukaryota > Metazoa > Arthropoda > Malacostraca > Decapoda > Cambaridae > Procambarus > Procambarus clarkii. Next base: position 30,239 of record NW_027189260.1, read on the forward strand.
AGAAATAGCCTCGTTCAACACTGTTCTTAACTAAAACAACCTTTCTCTTAGCTAAAAATTGTCAAAGGAAACTTTTTTCAGCACTTTCTTAACAGGCGCTATGTTTCATCAAGAAAAAATTGTCAAAGGAAACTTTCCAAAACTGTTCATAACTAGCTTTTATCCATCGTCAATCAACTAAAAATAATAACTTTCATCATTTCTTAACTAAACATATTCCCCATTCATCAGAAAATAACCGTGTTCATCATGTTTCATTGTCATTTCATAACTAAAAATTATCTGCCAATCATCAGAAAAAGTCATGTTCATCATGTTTTGGCTTTTGCTCAACTAAAAGTATTCATCGGTCAACTAAAAATAGTTACTTCATCATGTTTCCTTGTCATTTCTTAACTGAAATATCACTTCTCTCATCTGAAAATAGTCATGATTAACCTCATTCAACACCGTTCTTAACTAAAAACAGCCTTTCGCTTAGCTAAAAATTGTCAAAGGAATCTTTTCAGCACTGTTCATAACTAACTTTATCCATAGTCAAGTAAGAAAATATAGTCAAAGATATCTATCATCGTCGTTCTTAACTGGCATTATACTTTGTGGAGCACTAAAATAGTCACTGTCGTCATATTTTGTCTTTTTCCTCAACTAAAGAGTCAAATGTAACTTTTTTCAACACTTTCGTAACTAAAATTATATGTCGCTAAGTAAGAAAAAATAGTCAAATGTAACTTTTTTCAGCACTTTCGTAAAAATTATATGTCGTTAAGTAAGAAAAATAGTCAAAGGTGCTCTCCGTAACACCAAAGTTACTCTTCGAGATAACAAAAAGACGCTCTCAAACACTCAAAAATTTACTCGCATCCTCAAAGTTATTCTCAGAGTCATCAAAAAGTTAATCTCAGTCATCAAAATGCTATTCTCCAAGTAGCTTTCATTCATCAGAGAACTTTCTAAGACATCTTCGTTCATTAAAGGTTAATCTCAGAGGCATAAAAGTTATTCTCGGAGCTATCCAAAAAGTTAATCTCTAAAACAACAAAGTTAATCTCTGTCATCCTAAAGTTGATCTGCAAGATATCTTCGAGTCATCAAAGTTACTTTTCATTACATCAAAGACGCATTCAAATACTACCCATGTTCTCAGGAAGTCATTCTCAAACTCATCAAAGTTATTCCAAAGAGCTAACAAAAGTATTCTCAGAGTCACCTTCGTTCTTCAGAGAAACTTTCCAAAACATCTTTGTTCATCAAAGTTATTCTCAGAGTTAACAAAGGTAATCTCTAACTCACTCTCAGTCATCAAAGTTATCCAAGAGACGTCAAAGTTAATCCAAGGACATCATCTTTCATCAAAGATATTCTCTCTAAGCCATCAATTTCTTCTCTAAGACATAAAAGTTTATTCTTATGTCAACAAAAGTTATTCTCTGAGCTAACAAAATACTACTCATGTTCTCAAAGACATTCTCCAATTCATCAATGTTGTTTCAAAGACATCAAAGTTAATCTCAGAGTTATCCAAAGACATTCTTCAAAGTCATCTAAAGTTATTCTCTAAGACATCAAAGTTATTCTAAGAGTTATCAAAAGTTATTCTCAGTCATGTTATGTTATTCTCTAACTCTCTTCCATTCATCAAAGACATTCTCTAAGCCCTCAAAGTTATTCTCTAAGACAACAAAGTTATTCTTCGAAACATAAAATTTGCTCTGTAAGATATCTTCGTTCATCAAACTTCTATTTCTCCGAGATATCTAAAGTTATTCTCAGAACAATCAAAAGTTATTATAAGACAACAAAAGTTATTCTCAGAGCTACCCAAAGCTATTCTCAGAGTAACCTTCGTTCGTCAGAGAAACTTTCAAAACATCTTTGTTCAACAAACTTGTTTTCAAAGTCATCAAAAGTTAATCTAAGACATCTGCTTTCATCAAAGTTATTTCAGAGACATCTAAAGGTTATTATGTAAGACATAAAAGTTATTCTCAGAGACATCAAATGTTATTCTCGAAGTCATCAATATATTTTCAGAGACATCTAAAGTTAATTTCTATGTTATAAAGTTATTCTCAGAGACATCTAAAGTTTAATCTTGGTCATCAAGTTGTTCTCTAAACATCAATGTTGTTCTCCAAGACATCAAAGATGTTCTCAAAATCATAAAAGTTATTCCCAGAGCTATCAAAGTTATTCTCAAAGTCATCAAAGTTATTCAAAGAGCTAACAAAAGTTATTCTCTAAGTAACCTTTCGTTCATCAGAGAAGCTTTCTAAGACATCTTCGTTCATCAATGTTGATCTCTAAGTCACTTGGTTCATCAAAGAAACTCTCCCTTCTTCCATCAAGTTATACTTTAAGACAACATTGTTGTTCTCTAAGACATCTTCAGGCATAAAATTTCTCCCCAAATGTAACTAGTTCAGCTTTTCATATCAAACTTACACTTCTGTTTAAATATATTTCTTAGACATTTTACCTTTTAAACTGTTCTCTGAACTACACTGTTCAAACCTACGTAACCTATCCTCTCCACCCAATGTTACTTAGTTAACGTAACGTTCCTAAACCTAACTTTATCTATCCTAACATAACTTACCTTACCTTACCTATGTTACCTTACCTTACCTATCCTAACCTAACTTTACCTATGTTACCTTACCTTACCTACCTTTCCTAACTTAACCTGCTTAACCTATCTTACCTATCTTACCTAACTTTACCTATCTTACCTAACTTAACTTTCATAACCTAACTTTACCTATCCTAACATAACTTACCTTACCTTCCCTATCTTACCTAACTTTACCTATCCTAACATAACTTACCTTACCTATCATACCTAACTTAACCTAACTTTACCTATCCTAACTTAACTTACCTAACTTATTCTGCTTAACCTAACTTACCTACATTACCTAACTTAACCTGCATAACCTAACTTTACCTATGTTACCTTACTTTACCTATCTTACCTAACTTAACCTGCATAACCTAACTTTACCTATGTTACCTTACCGTACCTTACCTATCTTACCTAACCTAACCTAACTTTACCTATGTTACCTTACCTTACCTTACCTATCTTACCTAACTTAACCTGCATAACCTAACTTTACCTATGTTACCTTACCTTACCTTACCTATCTTACCTATCCTTACGTAACCTAACTTGCTTTACCTAACTTAATCTTACATTCCCAAACTGATGTATCCTAACTTATCTAGTCAAACCAGACATGATCTAACTTACATAAGTAATCCTTCTTGTCTTTTGTGTTTCGTCAATCATTGTCTCATATTCATTTACTCATTTCATTAGTTAATTTCTCAAATGGTCACTTATGCATTTCAAGTGCTATTTGTTAGAGATTGGATATTTAAGCATTTCAAAGAATTTTTGTTATATATGGGCATTTACTCATTTCAAGGGATAATTTCTCAAATGGACGTTTTTGCATTTCAAGTGTTATTTGTTTAAGATTGGGTGTTTAACCATTTCAAAGGTTTTTCTTATATATGGGAACTTACTCGTTTCAAGGGCCAATTTCTCAAATGGTCATTTTTGCAGATCAAGGGTTATTTGTTAAAGTTCATCAAGTTGCTCATAAGTTGTATTTAGTAGGTTCTATCTTATGTTCTTATTCCCCAACCCCTTAACCTAACCTCTTGTAATCTTAGTGTATTTAGTAGGTTCTATCTTATGTTCTTATTCCCCAACCCTTTAACCTAACCTTTCAGATGTAGTTTGTTGAATATATTATCCTTTTCCTAACCTTTCAGATGTAGTTTTGTTTCTCGTTTTTGTATATTTTTACCCAAACCCACCATCCCACTTAACCTTCTTTCCTTCTTTACTTTGATTCTCCTACTCCTTCTAACCCTCCTTTTCTATCTCTCTCCCTTATTCTCTCTCTTCCTCCCCCTCTCTCTCCCTCATTTGCTCAAATGCTCTCTTGTTTCTCAAATTCAAGTCTTATTGCTCCCATTCTCACACCCTCATTCTCATTCACTTAGTTTTTTTTTTCTCAATTCAAGTCTTAGTGCTCCCATGCCCACACTCTCTCTCATTCTCTCTTCTTTGGTCCCATTTTCTTCCGCCCCCTCTCTCTTACTCCTTGCTCTTCTTTCATGCTCTCACTCCCTTGAGCTCTTGTTTCTCAATTTCAAGTCTTAGTAGATCTGATTCTTTACTATTGTAATTTTATTATTACTATGATAAAGAATGAACTTATATGTGAAAACAAAGTAAAGAAGGAAAGAAGGTTAAGTGGGATGGTGGGTTTGGGTAAAAATATACAAAAACGAGAAACAAAACTACATCTGAAAGGTTAGGAAAAGGATAATATATTCAACAAACTACATCTGAAAGGTTAGGTTAAAGGGTTGGGGAATAAGAACATAAGATAGAACCTACTAAATACACTAAGATTACAAGAGGTTAGGTTAAGGGGTTGGGGAATAAGAACATAAGATAGAACCTACTAAATACAACTTATGAGCAACTTGATGAACTTTAACAAATAACCCTTGATCTGCAAAAATGACCATTTGAGAAATTGGCCCTTGAAACGAGTAAGTTCCCATATATAAGAAAAACCTTTGAAATGGTTAAACACCCAATCTTAAACAAATAACACTTGAAATGCAAAAACGTCCATTTGAGAAATTATCCCTTGAAATGAGTAAATGCCCATATATAACAAAAATTCTTTGAAATGCTTAAATATCCAATCTCTAACAAATAGCACTTGAAATGCATAAGTGACCATTTGAGAAATTAACTAATGAAATGAGTAAATGAATATGAGACAATGATTGACGAAACACAAAAGACAAGAAGGATTACTTATGTAAGTTAGATCATGTCTGGTTTGACTAGATAAGTTAGGATACATCAGTTTGGGAATGTAAGATTAAGTTAGGTAAAGCAAGTTAGGTTACGTAAGGATAGGTAAGATAGGTAAGGTAAGGTAAGGTAACATAGGTAAAGTTAGGTTATGCAGGTTAAGTTAGGTAAGATAGGTAAGGTAAGGTAAGGTAACATAGGTAAAGTTAGGTTAGGTTAGGTAAGATAGGTAAGGTACGGTAAGGTAACATAGGTAAAGTTAGGTTATGCAGGTTAAGTTAGGTAAGATAGGTAAAGTAAGGTAACATAGGTAAAGTTAGGTTATGCAGGTTAAGTTAGGTAATGTAGGTAAGTTAGGTTAAGCAGAATAAGTTAGGTAAGTTAAGTTAGGATAGGTAAAGTTAGGTTAAGTTAGGTATGATAGGTAAGGTAAGTTATGTTAGGATAGGTAAAGTTAGGTAAGATAGGGAAGGTAAGGTAAGTTATGTTAGGATAGGTAAAGTTAGGTTATGAAAGTTAAGTTAGGTAAGATAGGTAAAGTTAGGTAAGATAGGTAAGATAGGTTAAGCAGGTTAAGTTAGGAAAGGTAGGTAAGGTAAGGTAACATAGGTAAAGTTAGGTTAGGATAGGTAAGGTAAGGTAACATAGGTAAGGTAAGGTAAGTTATGTTAGGATAGATAAAGTTAGGTTTAGGAACGTTACGTTAACTAAGTAACATTGGGTGGAGAGGATAGGTTACGTAGGTTTGAACAGTGTAGTTCAGAGAACAGTTTAAAAGGTAAAATGTCTAAGAAAATATATTTAACAGAAGTGTAAGTTTGATATGAAAAGCTGAACTAGTTACATTTGGGGAGAAATTTTATGCCTGAAGATGTCTTAGAGAACAACAATGTTGTCTTAAAGTATAACTTGATGGAAGAAGGAGAGTTTCTTTGATGAACCAAGGTGACTTAGAGATCAACATTGATGAACGAAGATGTCTTAGAAAGCTTCTCTGATGAACGAAAGGTTACTTAGAGAATAACTTTTGTTAGCTCTTTGAATAACTTTGATGACTTTGAGAATAACTTTGATAGCTCTGGGAATAACTTTTATGATTTTGAGAACATCTTTGATGTCTTGGAGAACAACATTGATGTTTAGAGAACAACTTTGATGACCAAGATTAACTTTAGATGTCTCTGAGAATAACTTTATAACATAGAAATTAACTTTAGATGTCTCTGAAAATATCTTTGATGACTTCGAGAATAACATTTGATGTCTCTGAGAATAACTTTTATGTCTTACATAATAACTTTAGATGTCTCTGAAAATAACTTTGATGAAAGCAGATGTCTTAGATTAACTTTTGATGACTTTGAAAACAAGTTTGTTGAACAAAGATGTTTTGAAAGTTTCTCTGACGAACGAAGGTTACTCTGAGAATAGCTTTGGGTAGCTCTGAGAATAACTTTTGTTGTCTTATAATAACTTTTGATTGTTCTGAGAATAACTTTAGATATCTCGGAGAATAAGTTTGATGAACGAAGATATCTTACAGAGCAAATTTTATGTTTCGAAGAATAACTTTGTTGTCTTAGAGAATAACTTTGAGGGCTTAGAGAATGTCTTTGATGAATGGAAGAGAGTTAGAGAATAACATAACATGACTGAGAATAACTTTTGATAACTCTTAGAATAACTTTGATGTCTTAGAGAATAACTTTAGATGACTTTGAGAATGTCTTTGGATAACTCTGAGATTAACTTTGATGTCTTTGAAACAACATTGATGAATTGGAGAATGTCTTTGAGAACATGAGTAGTATTTTGTTAGCTCAGAGAATAACTTTTGTTGACATAGAGAATAACTTTTATGTCTTAGAGAAGAACATTGATGGCTTAGAGAGAATATCTTTGATGAAAGATGATGTCTTGGATTAACTTTGACGTCTCTTGGATTAACTTTGATGACTGAGAGTGAGTTAGAGATTACCTTTGTTAACTCTGAGAATAACTTTGATGAACAAAGATGTTTTGGAAAGTTTCTCTGAAGAACGAAGGTGACTCTGAGAATAACTTTTGTTAGCTCTTTGAATAACTTTGATGAGTTTGAGAATGACTTCTGAGAACATGGGTAGTATTTGAATGCGTCTTTGATGTAATGAAAAGTAACTTTGATGACTCGAAGATATCTTGCAGATCAACTTTGATGACAGAGATTAACTTTTGTTGTTTTAGAGATTAACTTTTTGATAGCTCCGAGAATAACTTTTATGCCTCTGAGATTAACTTTAATGAACGAAGATGTCTTAGAAAGTTCTCTGATGAATGAAAAGCTACTTGGAGAATAGCATTTTGATGACTGAGATTAACTTTTTGATGACTCTGAGAATAACTTTGAGGATGCGAGTAAATTTTTGAGTGTTTGAGAGCGTCTTTTTGTTATCTCGAAGAGTAACTTTGGTGTTACGGAGAGCACCTTTGACTATTTTTCTTACTTAACGACATATAATTTTTACGAAAGTGCTGAAAAAAGTTACATTTGACTATTTTTTCTTACTTAGCGACATATAATTTTAGTTACGAAAGTGTTGAAAAAGTTACATTTGACTCTTTAGTTGAGGAAAAAGACAAAATATGACGACAGTGACTATTTTAGTGCTCCACAAAGTATAATGCCAGTTAAGAACGACGATGATAGATATCTTTGACTATATTTTCTTACTTGACTATGGATAAAGTTAGTTATGAACAGTGCTGAAAAGATTCCTTTGACAATTTTTAGCTAAGCGAAAGGCTGTTTTAGTTAAGAACGGTGTTGAATGAGGTTAATCCTGACTATTTTCAGATGAGAGAAGTGATATTTCAGTTAAGAAATGACAAGGAAACATGATGAAGTAACTATTTTTAGTTGACCGATGAATACTTTTAGTTGAGCAAAAGCCAAAACATGATGAACATGACTTTTTCTGATGATTGGCAGATAATTTTAGTTATGAAATGACAATGAAACATGATGAACACGGTTATTTTCTGATGAATGGGGAATATGTTTAGTTAAGAAATGATGAAAGTTATTATTTTTAGTTGATTGACGATGGATAAAAGCTAGTTATGAACAGTTTTGGAAAGTTTCCTTTGACAATTTTTTCTTGATGAAACATAGCGCCTGTTAAGAAAGTGCTGAAAAAAGTTTCCTTTGACAATTTTTAGCTAAGAGAAAGGTTGTTTTAGTTAAGAACAGTGTTGAACGAGGCTATTTCTGACTATTTTTAGTTGACTGGATAATAAGTTTAGTTGAGAAATGACGAAAGTGACTGTGTTTAGTTGATTGGTGAAAGATTTTTTAGTTAAGGAACGTTAGATAACATGTAAGGGGAAAAACCCAGAGAACATATGGGGAACATGGCAAAGAACATATGTAAGAAAAGTTGATGAATACAGTGAACATGAAAACATGATAAGGAGAATAGGGAATACAAAGAATGAATAATGGACTTGTGAAGAACATGGAGAATATGACAAAGAATGTAGAAAACATGTAAGTGAAGGTGAAAAACGAAGTGATCTTGTGAGGAACATGAACTTGTAGAGGAACATGAATATTGCAAAGAACACAAAATATGGAAGTTAGCATGAATATTGAGTATAAAAGTTGTAAAGAGAACATGTGATGAACATGAAAACATAGAAAATATGACTAGAATTTGTAGAGAAAGTAATGAGACTAAGAGAAAGATTACAGAAAAAATGGAGATACTTGTGAAAATATAAACTGAATGGGACTGTGAACATTTGAAGAACATGGAGTGAACATAGAAAACATGGACAAAATGTGAAGAACACAGCTGAATATAGAGAAAATATGCAAATACAGTATGATTATTGAAGGTTTTGATACGTTGGGGATGAGAAGGGTAAATAAATACTCTGATAAACAGATAGGCTGGAGAGGGACTTGATCGAATATATTTATGTCTGATGATCTAAGGCTGAGGAAATGGAGCTTGGTTAATGCCCCGATTAATTTTACTACGTTAGAAATACGGTGATCTTAAATCTCAGGGTGATTTAGTTGGAAAATAAAGAACTTGTACAAATGAACTAAGCTGGGGCACAAGAGTTGAAACTTGATAACTGAACTGGTTTTTATTTACTATGCCTGAAAATGTAGTTGGGTGATTTGGACTGAGAGTAATGATTTTACAAAAGTGAGCTTGGACAGAGGACAAGAGCTAGAGTTTTATAATTGTTTTCATCATATTTACTATGTCTGAAATACAGAGGGTAAAAATTTCGGGGAAATTGATGGTTTATTTACAAAGACTTGAGGGTGGAAGAGGGTGGGGGACGAGAGCTGGAGCTCAGTAACTGACTTGATCTTATTTACTAACTTTGAAGTATGTCTGCTTTTAATTTTAGGGAAATTGATGGGTTATTTACAAAGATACGAAAGAGAATTAAGGCGGGGACGAGAGCTGGAGCTCGATAACTGACTTGATTTTATTTACGGTGTCTGAAATACAGAGGGTAAAAATATAAGGAAAATTGATGGTTTATTTACAAAGATACGAAAGAGAACTAAGGCGGAGGACAAGCGCTGGAGCTTGGTAACTGTTTTGATCTTATTTACGGAGCCTGAAATACAGAGGGTAAAAATTTCAGGGAAATTGGACTGATACTAACGAAGATACGAGAGAGAGCTAAGGCGGAGGACAAGCGCTGGAGCTTGGTAACTAAATTACTGTATTGAACTACGTTTGAAATATGATTATTTTTAAATTTTAGAGGGATTGGAATGATAGTATTCATTATATGACAGGGGACTAAGGTGGGGGAACGTGAGCTAGAACTTGCTTACTAACATGATTTATTTGTGTAAAACTGACTTGCTTAATGAAAAGGAGAAAACATACGATGTTGGAAAATAGTTGAACTGAACTGAATGAAAGGAGAGAGAGAGAGAGGAGGGACGGTTGAGATATTATTATGGAGAAGATAAGATAAGAGGTCTGGCTGTCCGGGCGTAAAGTAAATAAAGGTGACGCGACAGATTGCGAGGTAAGGGGGGAGGGAGGGAGGGGGGTGTGAGGTATGAGACTTGAAAACCATGACTTACACAGGTGATTTTCTAAATTTATATGAATAACTAAGGCTTACATAGACGATTTTGTAAGTTGAAAACATGTAAAACATGTCCGTAGAGTTCTCCTGGAAGCCCTAAAGAGCTACATACGTTATTTGAATTTCTCCCATAAGGCCTTAACAAACTTCTATGTCTCGGAAATTATTTTTCTCATAAGAACTTTAACAAACTCGTATGACATTATTTTTCATTATAAGAATTCCCTAATTCCAAATCTGTGAATCCCCAAATTCACCTGAAAACCCTAAAGCGCTACAGGGGAATTTACAAATTCACCTGAAACCCCGAAGCGCTACAGGGGAATTTTCTCCCAGAAAAAAAATTCCCCTGTAGCGCTTACACCCTACTACTGTCAGTGAGGATCCACAAGGTCTTCTCTGAGTACTCTTTATTTTCTTCTCCAAGGCTATGGGTCCCTACACTTGCACTAGAGGTGATACCCTTTCTAGGTTTAAAAAAAATATCTCTCTCTCTCTCTCTCTCTCTCTCTCTCTATATATATATATATATATATATATATATATATATATATATATATATATATATATATATATATATATATATATATATATATATATATATATGTCGTACCTAGTAGCCAGAACGCACTTCTCAGCCTACTATGCAAGGCCCGATTTGCCTAATAAGCCAAGTTTTCCTTAATTAATATATTTTCTCTAATTTTTTTCTTATGAAATGATTATTATGCTACCTATTTCATTATGTTTGAGGACAATTTTTTTTTATTGGAGTTAAAATCAACGTAGATATATGACTGAACCTAATCAACCCTACCTAACCTAACCTAACCTATCTGTATAGGTTAGGTTAGGTTAGGTAGCCGTAAAAGTTAGGTTAGGTTAGGTTAGGTAGGTTAGGTAGTTGAAAAACCATTAATTCATGAAAACGTGGCTTATTAGGCCAATCGGGCCTTGCATAGTAGGCTGAGAAGTGAGTTCTGGCTAATAGGTACGACATATATATATATATATATATATATATATATATATATATATATATATATATATATATATATATATATATATATATATATATATATATATATATATATATATATATATATATATATATATATGTCGTACCTATTAGCCAGAACGCACTTCTCAGCCTACTATTCAAGGCCCGATTTGCCTAATAAGCCAAGTTTTCATGAATTAATGTTTTTTCGTCTACCTAACCTACCTAACCTAACCTAACCTAGCTTTTTTTGGCTACCTAACCTAACCTTACCTATAAATATAGGTTAGGTTAGGTTAGGTAGGGTTGGTTAGGTTCGGTCATATATCTACGTTAATTTTAACTCCAATAAAAAAAATTGACCTCATACATAATGAAATGGGTAGCTTTATCATTTCATAAGAAAAAAATTAGAAAAAATATATTAATTCAGGAAAACTTGGCTTATAAGGCAAATCGGGCCTTGAATAGTAGGCCAAAAAGTGAGTTCTGGCTACTAGGTACGACATATATATATATATATATATATATATGTCGTACCTAATAGCCAGAACGCACTTCTCAGCCTACTATTCAAGGCCCGATTTGCCTAATAAGCCAAGTTTTCATGAATTAATGTTTTTTCGTCTACCTAACCTACCTAACCCAACCTAACCTAGCTTTTTTTGGCTACCTAACCTAACCTTACCTATAAATATAGGTTAGGTTAGGTTAGGTAGGGTTGGTTAGGTTCGGTCATATATCTACGTTAATTTTAACTCCAATAAAATAAAATTGACCTCATACATAGAGAAAAGGGTTGCTTTATCATTTCATAAGAAAAAAATTATAGTAAATATATTAATTCAGGAAAACTTGGCTTACTAGGCAAATCTGGCCTTGAATAGTAGGCTGAGAAGTGAGTTCTGGCTACTAGGTACGACATATATATATTTATATATATATATATAAATATATTTATAATATATATATTGTATTATAATAATTATGAATAAAATATTTTTATTCCTTTAAGTGTCATTGACATTTTTTTATTTTTTTTTATTCAATTTATTATTTTTTATTATATTTTCATTCATTTAATAAGTGTTATGATTCGATTTTTAGTTCGTCATGTATTTACTTATTGTTTATATATTTATATATATATATATATTATATTATATAATATATATATATATATATATATATATTATATTATATATATATATATATATGCGAACAAGCCTGAATGGTCCCCAGGACAATATGCAACTGAAAACTCACACCCCAGAAGTGACTCGAACCCATACTCCCAGAAGCAACGCAACTGGTATGTACAAGACGCCTTAATCCACTTGACCATCACGACCGGACAAAATGAGGTGATAGCCTAAGCTATTTGAACCACCCCACCGCCGGCACTCGGATAGTAATCTTGGGCATAGCATTTTACCAAATCACCTCATTCTTTGGGGCACACGTGAGGAACACAAATGCGAACAAGCCTGAATGGTCCCCAGGACAATATGCAAGTGAAAACTCACACCCCAGAAGTGACTCGAACCCATACTCCCAGAAGCAACGCAACTGGTATGTACAAGACGCCTTAATCCACTTGACCATCACGACCGGACAAAATGAGGTGATAGCCTAGACACGATAGACACGACCGCATTTTGTCCGGTGATAGCCTAGACACGATAGACACGACCGCATTTTGTCCGGTCGTGATGGTCAAGTGGATTAAGGCGTCTTGTACATACCAGTTGCGTTGCTTCTGGGAGTATGGGTTCGAGTCACTTCTGGGGTGTGAGTTTTCAGTTATATATATATATATATATGTGTGTGTATTTTCTTTAAAAATTGTAAATATATAAATATATATGTATATTTAAATATTGATCTGAGCCTGTGGATATGGACCCTCTGGGTCCAGGAGGCCATCTGTGTCCCCTCAGATGGTCTCCCTTATCACAGTTTGTGTCTATGGATGTGTGTCAGTGTTTGAGTTACTGTGAGTGTCCGGGTGAGTGTGGGTGTCCTTGTGAGTGTCCGGATGGTTATGTGTCCGGTTACATCTGTGGTTTCAGGAGGCCATCTGTGTCCCCTCAGATGGTCTCCCTTATCACAGTCTATGGATGTGTGTGTGTGAGTGTCCCTGTGAATGTTCGGATAAGGGTGTGTGTGTGTGTGTGTGAGTGTCCGGATTTATGTGAGGTTTGGTTCCAGGAACCATTTGTGTCCCCTCCTCCCCCAAATCTCCTCCCTTATTCCCACCGTGGGTTCGAATCCCAGGTGATTAGACCTACCCTAGGTCTATGGATCCAAGGTATCCATCCGTGGGCCCAACGGATTTCACCCCTTCCCCACTTTCCTAGGGCCAGGCCAATTCCAGCTATCCAGGGAACATGTCGAAACAGAGGCAGCTACAGGAGAGGACACACACAAATATTTGTGCCCTGCAGTTACACAACCGTTCCGACAGGCTCGATCGCAATCTATCCAGATGAGAACACGTTCTCCTCCGACTAGACCTCGCTGGAGTCGCTGTATGTTTAAAATTTGGTTCCTTTATTTATAGTTAGTATTTTTTGTGTATTAATTGATTTGTTTTATATTTTTAATGACTTAGGTAGAGTGATTTAGGGAGTGGGGGGAGGTGGGGAGGTACTGGGGGAGGTGGTAGCGTATGTAGTAGATTATACGAGATCTTGGTTAGTTAGTATTTATCTTGTTGTGTTCACCTAGTTGTTCTTGCGAGGGTTGAGCTCTGCTCTTTCGGCCCGCCTCTCAACTGTGAATCAATCAATTTTTACTAGCTAATAAAAAAAAATTCCACATACACACACCCAGGAAGCAGCCCGTAACAGGTGTCTAATGCCCAAGTACCTATGTACTGCTAGGTAAGAGGAGCATCATGAATGAATGAAACTCTGCTGATTTTCGTTGGCGCCATCACCGGGGGATCGAACTTTGACACTAGGATTACGAGTCGAGAGCGCTGTCCACTCAAGTTATAAAGCCCCCTAGTGTGTGTATTGGTGCAAAAGATAATTTGGGAGAGGTTAATGGAAAAGAATGATGTTTGGTGGCCTTTAAGGCGCTGGAAGAGGGTTGCCAGTTATGAATTTAAATTATAAATTTATTAAGATAGGATATATATGCAAAAGACGTTGTGAGAGATAGTAAGAAAAGTGTTTCTGACTGAGGTTAGGTACTGTGTGATTTACTTGTATGTTAGGAAAAAGAATATTTATCAGAAACATAGATGTTCTTTAGAAATGTTTGTTTGCAAATAGTTGCAAATTATTGGGTAAAAAGCCAATGGTTACCGTACCTTGAACAAACACACGTGAGCACAATTAGTCGACGGGGGTCAGAGAGGGAGAGTGAACAGCGAAACAGTAACAAAAAATGTGACAATAATGGGAAACTATGTCATTCAAACGTATACATGTTAACCATATAAATTACAATAACACTAAACGCGCGCATACGTACATATGTTAATCAACTTACATAAATAAACATTCACTAATATGTACCTTTAAAATGGACACATACAGATAATTACCGTACACATGTCAGTTTAATTACAGGTACACATAAATACATATAGCTTCACGTGTCTGTCGGTCATGACAATAGTACACATGGATACGAACACAAAACAGTCCATTATCAACTAGTGTGTGTGTGTGTGTGTGTGTGTGTGTGTGTGTGTGTGTGTGTGTGTGTGTGTTTTATCCTTATATTTACTATATGTATCTGCAGAATCGAGTTATTAGCTCTTGGACCCCGCCTATTAAATAAATGTATTTATCCTCTTTTATATCTACTACATCTATTTCTCTCTAACTAACACACACACAAACACACACACACACATACACACACACACACACACACACACACACACAAACTGGAGGCGTAGCGTCTAAATGGAGAGAGTTCGATGGTTATAATCCTAATAGTCCCCGATCGAATCCCGGTTGATGCAATAGCAAATCGAAAGATATTCTTTAACCTGATTCGACTGTTCACCTAGCACAAATGTATCCATCAATGTATCCATCTATCTATCTACTTATATCTGTCAATCCATCAATCTATCTTCCCATTAAACCAACCATTTATCATTATATACATCTATCTATCCATGTATCCGTCCATCAACTCATCTTTCTATCCATCCATATAGTCATCTGTCTTTCCGTCCATCAACTCATCTATGCATCCGTCTATCCGTCAATATATATTTAGCAATCAATGTATCCATCCATCTATCTACCTATATAAATTTTCCATTAATCTATCCATTTATCATAAGCATCTATCAACACCCTCCCCACTCCCTCTCCTATTTTACTACCAAACTCCCTCCTTTCGTTCTGGCACCTTCTCCTTCCCTTTTCCTCCCTCTCATAAACCTGCTCATCCTCCATCCTTTTGCCCTTCCCACTCCCGCCCCTCTCCCATCCCGCCCTTCCCATCGTCTTCCCTCTCGCCGCAGATCCATCCCGTCGTTCTCATGTCTTCCGCCGCTTCTCACTCTCGCCCTTCCCCCTGTTTTTCCTCCCTCCCGTTGCTAGTCCTTCCCTTCGTTCACTCACCTTCCCTTCTTACCCATCATGTAGTCTTCCCTCCCGCCGCCATCCCTTCCCATCGTCCTCCCTCCCTCCTACATGACACTCTCTGCCCCCCTTCCTGCACCTCCTTCACTCCCATTTCATCCCTTTTTCACCTGTACAACTCCCCTTGTTCCCCCCTCTTCATCCCTCTTTCACCTGCACCTCTCCCCCTGTTCCCCCTCTTCATCCCTCTTTCACCTGCACCTCTCCCCTGTTCCCCCTCTTCATCCCTTTTTCACCTGCACCACTCCCCTGTTCCCCCTCTTCATCCTTCTTTCACCTGCACCTCTCCCCCTGTTCCCCCTCTTCATCCCAGTTTCACCTGCACCTCTCCCCTGTTCCCCCTCTTCATCCCAGTTTCATCTGCACCACTCCCCCTGTTCCTCCTCTTCATTCCTGTTTCACCTGCACCTCTCCCCCTGTTCCCCCTCTTCATCCCAGTTCCACCTGCACCTCTCCCCCTGTTCCCCCTCTTCATCCCTGTTTCACCTGCACCACTGCCCCTGTTCCCCCCCTCTTTGGGATGAAGAGCTCTCCTGGCTGTCTGGGTTCGAATCCTTCATAGGTGTGGAGTTTTCAATTGCATATTGGCTTGGGGACCATTCAATCTTGTTCCCAAGCCATATATTTTATATATATATATATATAAATATATATATATATTATATATATATATATATATATATATATATATATATATATATATGCGAACAAGCCTGAATGGTCCCCAGGACAATATGCAACTGAAAACTCTATATATATTAGTTAGTTATATATATATATATATATATATATATATATTAGAGAAGAGAAGAAAGTATCAAGGTGGTCAGTGAGGATCACAAGGTCTTCTCTGAGTACTCTTTATTTTCTTCTCCAAGGCTATGGGTCCCTACACTTGCACTAGAGGTGATACCCTTTCTAGGTTTAAAAAAAATCTCTCTCTCTCTCTCTCTCTCTCTCTCTCTCCTCTCTCTCTCTCTCTCTCTCTCTCTCTCTCTCTCTCTCTCTCTCTCTCTCTCTCTCTCTCTCTCTCTCTCTCTCTCTCTCTCTCTCTCTCTCTCTCTCTCTATATATATTATATATATATATATATATATATATATGTCGTACCTAGTAGCCAGAACGCACTTCTCAGCCTACTATGCAAGGCCCGATTTGCCTAATAAGCCAAGTTTTCCTTAATTAATATATTTTCTCTAATTTTTTTCTTATGAAATGATTATTATGCTACCTATTTCATTATGTTTGAGGACAATTTTTTTTTATTGGAGTTAAAATCAACGTAGATATATGACTGAACCTAATCAACCCTACCTAACCTAACCTAACCTATCTGTATAGGTTAGGTTAGGTTAGGTAGCCGTAAAAGTTAGGTTAGGTAGTTGAAAAACCATTAATTCATGAAAACGTGGCTTATTAGGCCAATCGGGCCTTGCATAGTAGGCTGAGAAGTGAGTTCTGGCTAATAGGTACGACATATATATATATATATAATATATATATATATATGTCGTACCTAGTAGCCAGAACTCACTTCTCAGCCTACAATGCAAGGCCCGATTTGCCTAATAAGCCAAGTTTTCATGAATTAATTGTTTTTCGACTACCGAACCTACCTAACCTAACCTAACGTAACTTTTTCGGCTACATAACCCAACCTAACCTATAGAGATAGGTTAGGTTAGGTTAGGTAGGGTTGGTTAGGTTCGGTCATATATCTACGTTAATTTTAACTCCAATGAAAAAAATTGACCTCATACATAATGAAATGGGTAGCTTTATCATTTCATAAGAAAAAATTTAGCGAAAATATATTAATTCAGGAAAACTTGGCTTATTAGGCAAATCGGGCCATGTATAGTAGGCTGAGAAGTGAGTTCTGGCTACTAGGTACGACATATATATATATATATATATATATATATATATATATATATATATATATTATATTATATATAATATATATATATATATATTTATATATATATATATATAAATATATTTATAATATATATATTGTATTATAATAATTATGAATAAAATATTTTTATTCCTTTATGTGTCATTGACATTTTTTTATTTTTTTTTATTCAATTTATTATTTTTTATTATATTTCATTCATTTAATAAGTGTTATGATTCGATTTTTAGTTCGTCATGTATTTACTTATTGTTTATATTTTATATATATATATATATATATATATATATATATATATATATATATATGCGAACAAGCCTGAATGGTCCCCAGGACAATATGCAACTGAAAACTCACACCCCAGAAGTGACTCGAACCCATACTCCCAGAAGCAACGCAACTGGTATGTACAAGACGCCTTAATCCACTTGACCATCACGACCGGACAAAATGAGGTGATAGCCTAAGCTATTTGAACCACCCCACCGCCGGCACTCGGATAGTAATCTTGGGCATAGCATTTTACCAAATCACCTCATTCTTTGGGGCACACGTGAGGAACACAAATGCGAACAAGCCTGAATGGTCCCCAGGACAATATGCAACTGAAAACTCACACCCCAGAAGTGACTCGAACCCATACTCCCAGAAGCAACGCAACTGGTATGTACAAGACGCCTTAATCCACTTGACCATCACGACCGGACAAAATGAGGTGATAGCCTAGACACGATAGACACGACCGCATTTTGTCCGGTCGTGATGGTCAAGTGGATTAAGGCGTCTTGTACATACCAGTTGCGTTGCTTCTGGGAGTATGGGTTCGAGTCACTTCTGGGTGTGAGTTTTCAGTTGCATATTGTCAGTATGGTCAAGTGGATTAAGGCGTCTTGTACATACCAGTTGCGTTGCTTCTGGGAGTATGGGTTCGAGTCACTTCTGGGGTGTGAGTTTTCAGTTATATATATATATATATATATATGTGTGTGTATTTTCTTTAAAAATTGTAAATATATAAATATATATGTATATTTAAATATTGATCTGAGCCTGTGGATATGGACCCTCTGGGTCCAGGAGGCCATCTGTGTCCCCTCAGATGGTCTCCCTTATCACAGTTTGTGTCTATGGATGTGTGTCAGTGTGTGAGTCACTGTGAGTGTCCGGGTGAGTGTGGGTGTCCCTGTGAGTGTCCGGATGGTTATGTGTCCGGTTACATCTGTGGTTTCAGGAGGCCATCTGTGTCCCCTCAGATGGTCTCCCTTATCACAGTCTATGGATGTGTGTGTGTGAGTGTCCCTGTGAATGTTCGGATAAGGGTGTGTGTGTGTGTGTGTGAGTGTCCGGATTTATGTGAGGTTTGGTTCCAGGAACCATTTGTGTCCCCTCCTCCCCCAAATCTCCTCCCTTATTCCCACCGTGGGTTCGAATCCCAGGTGATTAGACCTACCCTAGGTCTATGGATCCAAGGTATCCATCCGTGGGCCCAACGGATTTCACCCCTTCCCCACTTTCCTAGGGCCAGGCCAATTCCAGCTATCCAGGGAACATGTCGAAACAGAGGCAGCTACAGGAGAGGACACACACAAATATTTGTGCCCTGCAGTTACACAACCGTTCCGACAGGCTCGATCGCAATCTATCCAGATGAGAACACGTTCTCCTCCGACTAGACCACGCTGGAGTCGCTGTATGTTTAAAATTTGGTTCCTTTATTTATAGTTAGTATTTTTTGTGTATTAATTGATTTGTTTTATATTTTTAATGACTTAGGTAGAGTGATTTAGGGAGTGGGGGGAGGTGGGGAGGTACTGGGGGAGGTGGTAGCGTATGTAGTAGATTATACGAGATCTTGGTTAGTTAGTATTTATCTTGTTGTGTTCACCTAGTTGTTCTTGCGAGGGTTGAGCTCTGCTCTTTCGGCCCGCCTCTCAACTGTGAATCAATCAATTTTTACTAGCTAATAAAAAAAAAATTCCACATACACACACCCAGGAAGCAGCCCGTAACAGGTGTCTAATGCCCAAGTACCTATGTACTGCTAGGTAAGAGGAGCATCATGAATGAATGAAACTCTGCTGATTTTCGTTGGCGCCATCACCGGGGGATCGAACTTTGACACTAGGATTACGAGTCGAGAGCGCTGTCCACTCAGTTATAAAGCCCCCTAGTGTGTGTATTGGTGCAAAAGATAATTTGGGAGAGGTTAATGGAAAAGAATGATGTTTGGTGGCCTTTAAGGCGCTGGAAGAGGGTTGCCAGTTATGAATTTAAATTATAAATTTATTAAGATAGGATATATATGCAAAAGACGTTGTGAGAGATAGTAAGAAAAGTGTTTCTGACTGAGGTTAGGTACTGTGTGATTTACTTGTATGTTAGGAAAAAGAATATTTATCAGAAACATAGATGTTCTTTAGAAATGTTTGTTTGCAAATAGTTGCAAATTATTGGGTAAAAAGCCAATGGTTACCGTACCTTGAACAAACACACGTGAGCACAATTAGTCGACGGGGGTCAGAGAGGGAGAGTGAACAGCGAAACAGTAACAAAAAATGTGACAATAATGGGAAACTATGTCATTCAAACGTATACATGTTAACCATATAAATTACAATAACACTAAACGCGCGCATACGTACATATGTTAATCAACTTACATAAATAAACATTCACTAATATGTACCTTTAAAATGGACACATACAGATAATTACCGTACACATGTCAGTTTAATTACAGGTACACATAAACACATATAGCTTCACGTGTCTGTCGGTCATGACAATAGTACACATGGATACGAACACAAAACAGTCCATTATCAACTAGTGTGTGTGTGTGTGTGTGTGTGTGTGTGTGTGTGTGTGTGTGTGTGTGTTTTATCCTTATATTTACTATATGTATCTGCAGAATCGAGTTATTAGCTCTTGGACCCCGCCTATTAAATAAATGTATTTATCCTCTTTTATATCTACTACATCTATTTCTCTCTAACTAACACACACACAAACACACACACACACACATACACACACACACACACACACACACACACAAACTGGAGGCGTAGCGTCTAAATGGAGAGAGTTCGATGGTTATAATCCTAATAGTCCCCGATCGAATCCCGGTTGATGCAATAGCAAATCGAAAGATATTCTTTAACCTGATTCGACTGTTCACCTAGCACAAATGTATCCATCAATGTATCCATCTATCTATCTACTTATATCTGTCAATCCATCAATCTATCTTCCCATTAAACCAACCATTTATCATTATATACATCTATCTATCCATGTATCCGTCCATCAACTCATCTTTCTATCCATCCATATAGTCATCTGTCTTTCCGTCCATCAACTCATCTATGCATCCGTCTATCCGTCAATATATATATTTAGCAATCAATGTATCCATCCATCTATCTACCTATATAAATTTTCCATTAATCTATCCATTTATCATAAGCATCTATCAACACCCTCCCCACTCCCTCTCCTATTTTACTACCAAACTCCCTCCTTTCGTTCTGGCACCTTCTCCTTCCCTTTTCCTCCCTCTCATAAACCTGCTCATCCTCCATCCTTTTGCCCTTCCCACTCCCGCCCCTCTCCCATCCCGCCCTTCCCATCGTCTTCCCTCTCGCCGCAGATCCATCCCGTCGTTCTCATGTCTTCCGCCGCTTCTCACTCTCGCCCTTCCCTCTGTTTTTCCTCCCTCCCGTTGCTAGTCCTTCCCTTCGTTCACTCACCTTCCCTTCTTACCCATCATGTAGTCTTCCCTCCCGCCGCCATCCCTTCCCATCGTCCTCCCTCCCTCCTACATCACACTCTCTGCCCCCTTCCTGCACCTCCTTCACTCCCATTTCATCCCTTTTTCACCTGTACAACTCCCCTTGTTCCCCCCTCTTCATCCCTCTTTCACCTGCACCTCTCCCCCTGTTCCCCCTCTTCATCCCTTTTCACCTGCACCTCTCCCCCTGTTCCCCCTCTTCATCCCTTTTTCACCTGCACCTCTCCCCCTGTTCCCCCTCTTCATCCTTCTTTCACCTGCACCTCTCCCCCTGTTCCCCCTCTTCATCCCAGTTTCACCTGCACCTCTCCCCCTGTTCCCCCTCTTCATCCCAGTTTCATCTGCACCACTCCCCCTGTTCCCCTCTTCCCCCCCCCTCCCCCCCCCCCTTCATCCCAGTTCCACCTGCACCTCTCCCCCTGTTCCCCCTCTTCATCCCTGTTTCACCTGCACCACTGCCCCTGTTCCCCCCTCTTTGGGATGAAGAGCTCTCCTGGCTGTCTGGGTTCGAATCCTTCATAGGTGTGGAGTTTTCAATTGCATATTGGCTTGGGGACCATTCAATCTTGTTCCCAAGCCATATATTATATATATATATATATATATATATATATATATATATATATATATATATATATATATATATATATATATATATATATATATATATATATATATATATATATATATATATATATTAGAGAAGAGAAGAAAGTATCAAGGTGGTCAGTGAGGATCCACAAGGTCTTCTCTGAGTACTCTTTATTTTCTTCTCCAAGGCTATGGGTCCCTACACTTGCACTAGAGGTGATACCCTTTCTAGGTTTAAAAAAAATCTCTCTCTCTCTCTCTCTCTCTCTCTCTCTCTCTCTCTCTCTCTCTCTCTCTCTCTATATATATATATATATATATATATATATATATATATATATATATATATATATATATATATATATGTCGTACCTAGTAGCCAGAACGCACTTCTCAGCCTACTATGCAAGGCCCGATTTGCCTAATAAGCCAAGTTTTCCTTAATTAATATATTTTCTCTAATTTTTTTCTTATGAAATGATTATTATGCTACCTATTTCATTATGTTTGAGGACAATTTTTTTTTATTGGAGTTAAAATCAACGTAGATATATGACTGAACCTAATCAACCCTACCTAACCTAACCTAACCTATCTGTATAGGTTAGGTTAGGTTAGGTAGCCGTAAAAGTTAGGTTAGGTTAGGTTAGGTAGGTTAGGTAGTTGAAAAACCATTAATTCATGAAAACGTGGCTTATTAGGCCAATCGGGCCTTGCATAGTAGGCTGAGAAGTGAGTTCTGGCTAATAGGTACGACTATATATATATATATATATATATATATATATATATATATATATATATTATATATATATATATATATATATATATATTTATATATATATATAAATATATTTATAATATATATATTGTATTATAATAATTATGAAAAAATATTTTTATTCCTTTATGTGTCATTGACATTTTTTTATTTTTTTTTATTCAATTTATTATTTTTTATTATATTTTCATTCATTTAATAAGTGTTATGATTCGATTTTTAGTTCGTCATGTATTTACTTATTGTTTATATATTATATATTATATATATATAATATATATATATATATATATATATATATATATATATTTTTATATATATATATAATATATATATATATATATATATATATATATATATATATATATATATATATGCGAACAAGCCTGAATGGTCCCCAGGACAATATGCAACTGAAAACTCACACCCCAGAAGTGACTCGAACCCATACTCCCAGAAGCAACGCAACTGGTATGTACAAGACGCCTTAATCCACTTGACCATCACGACCGGACAAAATGAGGTGATAGCCTAAGCTATTTGAACCACCCCACCGCCGGCACTCGGATAGTAATCTTGGGCATAGCATTTTACCAAATCACCTCATTCTTTGGGGCACACGTGAGGAACACAAATGCGAACAAGCCTGAATGGTCCCCAGGACAATATGCAACTGAAAACTCACACCCCAGAAGTGACTCGAACCCATACTCCCAGAAGCAACGCAACTGGTATGTACAAGACGCCTTAATCCACTTGACCATCACGACCGGACAAAATGAGGTGATAGCCTAGACACGATAGACACGACCGCATTTTGTCCGGTCGTGATGGTCAAGTGGATTAAGGCGTCTTGTACATACCAGTTGCGTTGCTTCTGGGAGTATGGGTTCGAGTCACTTCTGGGGTGTGAGTTTTCAGTTATATATATATATATATATGTGTGTGTATTTTCTTTAAAAATTGTAAATATATAAATATATATGTATATTTAAATATTGATCTGAGCCTGTGGATATGGACCCTCTGGGTCCAGGAGGCCATCTGTGTCCCCTCAGATGGTCTCCCTTATCACAGTTTGTGTCTATGGATGTGTGTCAGTGTGTGAGTCACTGTGAGTGTCCGGGTGAGTGTGGGTGTCCCTGTGAGTGTCCGGATGGTTATGTGTCCGGTTACATCTGTGGTTTCAGGAGGCCATCTGTGTCCCCTCAGATGGTCTCCCTTATCACAGTCTATGGATGTGTGTGTGTGAGTGTCCCTGTGAATGTTCGGATAAGGGTGTGTGTGTGTGTGTGAGTGTCCGGATTTATGTGAGGTTTGGTTCCAGGAACCATTTGTGTCCCCTCCTCCCCCAAATCTCCTCCCTTATTCCCACCGTGGGTTCGAATCCCAGGTGATTAGACCTACCCTAGGTCTATGGATCCAAGGTATCCATCCGTGGGCCCAACGGATTTCACCCCTTCCCCACTTTCCTAGGGCCAGGCCAATTCCAGCTATCCAGGGAACATGTCGAAACAGAGGCAGCTACAGGAGAGGACACACACAAATATTTGTGCCCTGCAGTTACACAACCGTTCCGACAGGCTCGATCGCAATCTATCCAGATGAGAACACGTTCTCCTCCGACTAGACCACGCTGGAGTCGCTGTATGTTTAAAATTTGGTTCCTTTATTTATAGTTAGTATTTTTTGTGTATTAATTGATTTGTTTTATATTTTTAATGACTTAGGTAGAGTGATTTAGGGAGTGGGGGGAGGTGGGGAGGTACTGGGGGAGGTGGTAGCGTATGTAGTAGATTATACGAGATCTTGGTTAGTTAGTATTTTATCTTGTTGTGTTCACCTAGTTGTTCTTGCGAGGGTTGAGCTCTGCTCTTTCGGCCCGCCTCTCAACTGTGAATCAATCAATTTTTACTAGCTAATAAAAAAAAATTCCACATACACACACCCAGGAAGCAGCCCGTAACAGGTGTCTAATGCCCAAGTACCTATGTACTGCTAGGTAAGAGGAGCATCATGAATGAATGAAACTCTGCTGATTTTCGTTGGCGCCATCACCGGGGGATCGAACTTTGACACTAGGATTACGAGTCGAGAGCGCTGTCCACTCAGTTATAAAGCCCCCTAGTGTGTGTATTGGTGCAAAAGATAATTTGGGAGAGGTTAATGGAAAAGAATGATGTTTGGTGGCCTTTAAGGCGCTGGAAGAGGGTTGCCAGTTATGAATTTAAATTATAAATTTATTAAGATAGGATATATATGCAAAAGACGTTGTGAGAGATAGTAAGAAAAGTGTTTCTGACTGAGGTTAGGTACTGTGTGATTTACTTGTATGTTAGGAAAAAGAATATTTATCAGAAACATAGATGTTCTTTAGAAATGTTTGTTTGCAAATAGTTGCAAATTATTGGGTAAAAAGCCAATGGTTACCGTACCTTGAACAAACACACGTGAGCACAATTAGTCGACGGGGGTCAGAGAGGGAGAGTGAACAGCGAAACAGTAACAAAAAATGTGACAATAATGGGAAACTATGTCATTCAAACGTATACATGTTAACCATATAAATTACAATAACACTAAACGCGCGCATACGTACATATGTTAATCAACTTACATAAATAAACATTCACTAATATGTACCTTTAAAATGGACACATACAGATAATTACCGTACACATGTCAGTTTAATTACAGGTACACATAAACACATATAGCTTCACGTGTCTGTCGGTCATGACAATAGTACACATGGATACGAACACAAAACAGTCCATTATCAACTAGTGTGTGTGTGTGTGTGTGTGTGTGTGTGTGTGTGTGTGTGTGTGTGTGTGTTTTATCCTTATATTTACTATATGTATCTGCAGAATCGAGTTATTAGCTCTTGGACCCCGCCTATTAAATAAATGTATTTATCCTCTTTTATATCTACTACATCTATTTCTCTCTAACTAACACACACACACACACACACACACATACACACACACACACACACACACACACACACAAACTGGAGGCGTAGCGTCTAAATGGAGAGAGTTCGATGGTTATAATCCTAATAGTCCCCGATCGAATCCCGGTTGATGCAATAGCAAATCGAAAGATATTCTTTAACCTGATTCGACTGTTCACCTAGCACAAATGTATCCATCAATGTATCCATCTATCTATCTACTTATATCTGTCAATCCATCAATCTATCTTCCCATTAAACCAACCATTTATCATTATATACATCTATCTATCCATGTATCCGTCCATCAACTCATCTTTCTATCCATCCATATAGTCATCTGTCTTTCCGTCCATCAACTCATCTATGCATCCGTCTATCCGTCAATATATATATTTAGCAATCAATGTATCCATCCATCTATCTACCTATATAAATTTTCCATTAATCTATCCATTTATCATAAGCATCTATCAACACCCTCCCCACTCCCTCTCCTATTTTACTACCAAACTCCCTCCTTTCGTTCTGGCACCTTCTCCTTCGCTTTTCCTCCCTCTCATAAACCTGCTCATCCTCCATCCTTTTGCCCTTCCCACTCCCGCCCCTCTCCCATCCCGCCCTTCCCATCGTCTTCCCTCTCGCCGCAGATCCATCCCGTCGTTCTCATGTCTTCCGCCGCTTCTCACTCTCGCCCTTCCCTCTGTTTTTCCTCCCTCCCGTTGCTAGTCCTTCCCTTCGTTCACTCACCTTCCCTTCTTACCCATCATGTAGTCTTCCCTCCCGCCGCCATCCCTTCCCATCGTCCTCCCTCCCTCCTACATCACACTCTCTGCCCCCCTTCCTGCACCTCCTTCACTCCCATTTCATCCCTTTTTCACCTGTACAACTCCCCTTGTTCCCCCCTCTTCATCCCTCTTTCACCTGCACCTCTCCCCCTGTTCCCCTCTTCATCCCTTTTTCACCTGCACCACTCCCCCTGTTCCCCCTCTTCATCCTTCTTTCACCTGCACCTCTCCCCCTGTTCCCCCTCTTCATCCCAGTTTCACCTGCACCTCTCCCCCTGTTCCCCCTCTTCATCCCAGTTTCATCTGCACCACTCCCCCTGTTCCCCCTCTTCATTCCTGTTTCACCTGCACCTCTCCCCCTGTTCCCCCTCTTCATCCCAGTTCCACCTGCACCTCTCCCCTGTTCCCCCTCTTCATCCCTGTATCACCTGCACCACTGCCCCTGTTCCCCCCCTCTTTGGGATGAAGAGCTCTCCTGGCTGTCTGGGTTCGAATCCTTCATAGGTGTGGAGTTTTCAATTGCATATTGGCTTGGGGACCATTCAATCTTGTTCCCAAGCCATATATTATATATATATATATATATATATATATATATATATATATATATATATATATATATATATAAATATATATATATATATATATATATATATATATATATATATATATATATTAGAGAAGAGAAGAAAGTATCAAGGTGGTCAGTGAGGATCCACAAGGTCTTCTCTGAGTACTCTTTATTTTCTTCTCCAAGGCTATGGGTCCCTACACTTGCACTAGAGGTGATACCCTTTCTAGGTTTAAAAAAAATATCTCTCTCTCTCTCTCTCTCTCTCTCTCTCTCTCCTCTCTCTCTCTCTCTCTCTCTCTCTCTCTCTCTCTCTCTCTCTCTCTCTCTCTCTCTCTCTCTCTCTCTCTCTCTCTCTCTCTCTCTCTCTATATATATATATATATATATATATATATATATATATATATATATATATATATATATGTCGTACCTAGTAGCCAGAACGCACTTCTCAGCCTACTATGCAAGGCCCGATTTGCCTAATAAGCCAAGTTTTCCTTAATTAATATATTTTCTCTTATTTTTTTCTTATGAAATGATTATTATGCTACCTATTTCATTATGTTCGAGGACAATTTTTTTTTATTGGAGTTAAAATCAACGTAGATATATGACTGAACCTAATCAACCCTACCTAACCTAACCTAACCTATCTGTATAGGTTAGGTTAGGTTAGGTAGCCGTAAAAGTTAGGTTAGGTTAGGTTAGGTAGGTTAGGTAGTTGAAAAAACCATTAATTCATGAAAACGTGGCTTATTAGGCCAATCGGGCCTTGCATAGTAGGCTGAGAAGTGAGTTCTGGCTAATAGGTACGACATATATATATATATATATATATATATATATATATATATATATATATATATATATATATATATATATATATATATATATATATATATATATATTTATATATATATATATAAATATATTTATAATATATATATTGTATTATAATAATTATGAATAAAATATTTTTATTCCTTTATGTGTCATTGACATTTTTTTATTTTTTTTTATTCAATTTATTATTTTTTATTATATTTTCATTCATTTAATAAGTGTTATGATTCGATTTTTAGTTCGTCATGTATTTACTTATTGTTTATATATTTATATATTTATATATATATATATATATATATATATATATATATATATATATATATATATATATATATATATATTTATATATATATATATATATATATATATATATATATATATATATATATATATATATATATATATATATATATATATATATATGCGAAACAAGCCTGAATGGTCCCCAGGACAATATGCAACTAAAAACTCACACCCCAGAAGTGACTCGAACCCATACTCCCAGAAGCAACGCAACTGGTATGTACAAGACGCCTTAATCCACTTGACCATCACCACCGGACAAAATGAGGTGATAGCCTAAGCTATTTGAACCACCCCACCGCCGGCACTCGGATAGTAATCTTGGGCATAGCATTTTACCAAATCACCTCATTCTTTGGGGCACACGTGAGGAACACAAATGCGAACAAGCCTGAATGGTCCAAAGGACAATATGCAACTGAAAACTCACACCCCAGAAGTGACTCGAACCCATACTCCCAGAAGCAACGCAACTGGTATGTACAAGACGCCTTAATCCACTTGACCATCACGACCGGACAAAATGAGGTGATAGCCTAGACACGATAGACACGACCGCATTTTGTCCGGTCGTGATGGTCAAGTGGATTAAGGCGTCTTGTACATACCAGTTGCGTTGCTTCTGGGAGTATGGGTTCGAGTCACTTCTGGGGTGTGAGTTTTCAGTTATATATATATATATATATATATATGTGTGTGTATTTTCTTTAAAAATTGTAAATATATAAATATATATGTATATTTAAATATTGATCTGAGCCTGTGGATATGGACCCTCTGGGTCCAGGAGGCCATCTGTGTCCCCTCAGATGGTCTCCCTTATCACAGTTTGTGTCTATGGATGTGTGTCAGTGTGTGAGTCACTGTGAGTGTCCGGGTGAGTGTGGGTGTCCCTGTGAGTGTCCGGATGGTTATGTGTCCGGTTACATCTGTGGTTTCAGGAGGCCATCTGTGTCCCCTCAGATGGTCTCCCTTATCACAGTCTATGGATGTGTGTGTGTGAGTGTCCCTGTGAATGTTCGGATAAGGGTGTGTGTGTGTGTGTGTGAGTGTCCGGATTTATGTGAGGTTTGGTTCCAGGAACCATTTGTGTCCCCTCCTCCCCCAAATCTCCTCCCTTATTCCCACCGTGGTTCGAATCCCAGGTGATTAGACCTACCCTAGGTCTATGGATCCAAGGTATCCATCCGTGGGCCCAACGGATTTCACCCCTTCCCCACTTTCCTAGGGCCAGGCCAATTCCAGCTATCCAGGGAACATGTCGAAACAGAGGCAGCTACAGGAGAGGACACACACAAATATTTGTGCCCTGCAGTTACACAACCGTTCCGACAGGCTCGATCGCAATCTATCCAGATGAGAACACGTTCTCCTCCGACTAGACCACGCTGGAGTCGCTGTATGTTTAAAATTTGGTTCCTTTATTTATAGTTAGTATTTTTTGTGTATTAATTGATTTGTTTTATATTTTTAATGACTTAGGTAGAGTGATTTAGGGAGTGGGGGGAGGTGGGGAGGTACTGGGGGAGGTGGTAGCGTATGTAGTAGATTATACGAGATCTTGGTTAGTTAGTATTTATCTTGTTGTGTTCACCTAGTTGTTCTTGCGAGAGTTGAGCTCTGCTCTTTCGGCCCGCCTCTCAACTATGAATCAATCAATTTTTACTAGCTAATAAAAAAAAAATTCCACATACACACACCCAGGAAGCAGCCCGTAACAGGTGTCTAATGCCCAAGTACCTATGTACTGCTAGGTAAGAGGAGCATCATGAATGAATGAAACTCTGCTGATTTTCGTTGGCGCCATCACCGGGGGATCGAACTTTGACACTAGGATTACGAGTCGAGAGCGCTGTCCACTCAGTTATAAAGCCCCCTAGTGTGTGTATTGGTGCAAAAGATAATTTGGGAGAGGTTAATGGAAAATAATGATGTTTGGTGGCCTTTAAGGCGCTGGAAGAGGGTTGCCAGTTATGAATTTAAATTATAAATTTATTAAGATAGGATATATATGCAAAAGACGTTGTGAGAGATAGTAAGAAAAGTGTTTCTGACTGAGGTTAGGTACTGTGTGATTTACTTGTATGTTAGGAAAAAGAATATTTATCAGAAACATAGATGTTCTTTAGAAATGTTTGTTTGCAAATAGTTGCAAATTATTGGGTAAAAAGCCAATGGTTACCGTACCTTGAACAAACACACGTGAGCACAATTAGTCGACGGGGGTCAGAGAGGGAGAGTGAACAGCGAAACAGTAACAAAAAATGTGACAATAATGGGAAACTATGTCATTCAAACGTATACATGTTAACCATATAAATTACAATAACACTAAACGCGCGCATACGTACATATGTTAATCAACTTACATAAATAAACATTCACTAATATGTACCTTTAAAATGGACACATACAGATAATTACCGTACACATGTCAGTTTAATTACAGGTACACATAAACACATATAGCTTCACGTGTCTGTCGGTCATGACAATAATACACATGGATACGAACACAAAACAGTCCATTATCAACTAGTGTGTGTGTGTGTGTGTGTGTGTGTGTGTGTGTGTGTGTGTGTGTGTGTGTGTGTGTGTGTGTGTGTGTGTGTGTGTGTGTGTGTGTGTGTGTGTTTTATCCTTATATTTACTATATGTATCTGCAGAATCGAGTTATTAGCTCTTGGACCCCGCCTATTAAATAAATGTATTTATCCTCTTTTATATCTACTACATCTATTTCTCTCTAACTAACACACACACAAACACACACACACACACATACACACACACACACACACACACACACACAAACTGGAGGCGTAGCGTCTAAATGGAGAGAGTTCGATGGTTATAATCCTAATAGTCCCCGATCGAATCCCGGTTGATGCAATAGCAAATCGAAAGATATTCTTTAACCTGATTCGACTGTTCACCTAGCACAAATGTATCCATCAATGTATCCATCTATCTATCTACTTATATCTGTCAATCCATCAATCTATCTTCCCATTAAACCAACCATTTATCATTATATACATCTATCTATCCATGTATCCGTCCATCAACTCATCTTTCTATCCATCCATATAGTCATCTGTCTTTCCGTCCATCAACTCATCTATGCATCCGTCTATCCGTCAATATATATATTTAGCAATCAATGTATCCATCCATCTATCTACCTATATAAATTTTCCATTAATCTATCCATTTATCATAAGCATCTATCAACACCCTCCCCACTCCCTCTCCTATTTTACTACCAAACTCCCTCCTTTCGTTCTGGCACCTTCTCCTTCGCTTTTCCTCCCTCTCATAAACCTGCTCATCCTCCATCCTTTTGCCCTTCCCACTCCCGCCCCTCTCCCATCCCGCCCTTCCCATCGTCTTCCCTCTCGCCGCAGATCCATCCCGTCGTTCTCATGTCTTCCGCCGCTTCTCACTCTCGCCCTTCCCTCTGTTTTTCCTCCCTCCCGTTGCTAGTCCTTCCCTTCGTTCACTCACCTTCCCTTCTTACCCATCATGTAGTCTTCCCTCCCGCCGCCATCCCTTCCCATCGTCCTCCCTCCCTCCAACATCACACTCTCTGCCCCCCTTCCTGCACCTCCTTCACTCCCATTTCATCCCTTTTTCACCTGTACAACTCCCCTTGTTCCCCCCTCTTCATCCCTCTTTCACCTGCACCTCTCCCCCTGTTCCCCCTCTTCATCCCTCTTTCACCTGCACCTCTCCCCCTGTTCCCCCTCTTCATCCCTTTTTCACCTGCACCACTCCCCCTGTTCCCCCTCTTCATCCTTCTTTCACCTGAACCTCTCCCCCTGTTCCCCCTCTTCATCCCAGTTTCACCTGCACCTCTCCCCCTGTTCCTCCTCTTCATCCCAGTTTCATCTGCACCACTCCCCCTGTTCCCCCTCTTCATTCCTGTTTCACCTGCACCTCTCCCCCTGTTCCCCCTCTTCATCCCAGTTCCACCTGCACCTCTCCCCCTGTTCCCCCTCTTCATCCCTGTTTCACCTGCACCACTGCCCCTGTTCCCCCCCTCTTTGGGATGAAGAACTCTCCTGGCTGTCTGGGTTCGAATCCTTCATAGGTGTGGAGTTTTCAATTGCATATTGGCTTGGGGACCATTCAATCTTGTTCCCAAGCCATATATTTTATATATATATATATATATATAAATATATATATATATATATATATATATATATATATATATATATATATATATATATATATATATATATATATATATATATATATATATATATTAGAGAAGAGAAGAAAGTATCAAGGTGGTCAGTAGTAGTAGGGTGTAAGCGCTACAGGGGAATTTTTTTTCTGGGAGAAAATTCCCCTGTAGCGCTTCGGGGTTTCAGGTGAATTTGTAAATTCCCCTGTAGCGCTTTAGGGTTTTCAGGTGAATTTGGGGATTCACAGATTTGGAATTAGGGAATTCTTATAATGAAAAATAATGTCATACGAGTTTGTTAAAGTTCTTATGAGAAAAATAATTTCCGAGACATAGAAGTTTGTTAAGGCCTTATGGGAGAAATTCAAATAACGTATGTAGCTCTTTAGGGCTTCCAGGAGAACTCTACGGACATGTTTTACATGTTTTCAACTTACAAAATCGTCTATGTAAGCCTTAGTTATTCATATAAATTTAGAAAATCACCTGTGTAAGTCATGGTTTTCAAGTCTCATACCTCACACCCCCCTCCCTCCCTCCCCCCTTACCTCGCAATCTGTCGCGTCACCTTTATTTACTTTACGCCCGGACAGCCAGACCTCTTATCTTATCTTCTCCATAATAATATCTCAACCGTCCCTCCTCTCTCTCTCTCTCCTTTCATTCAGTTCAGTTCAACTATTTTCCAACATCGTATGTTTTCTCCTTTTCATTAAGCAAGTCAGTTTTACACAAATAAATCATGTTAGTAAGCAAGTTCTAGCTCACGTTCCCCCACCTTAGTCCCCTGTCATATAATGAATACTATCATTCCAATCCCTCTAAAATTTAAAAATAATCATATTTCAAACGTAGTTCAATACAGTAATTTAGTTACCAAGCTCCAGCGCTTGTCCTCCGCCTTAGCTCTCTCTCGTATCTTCG
Source organism: Procambarus clarkii (assembly GCF_040958095.1). Classification (NCBI taxonomy): domain Eukaryota; kingdom Metazoa; phylum Arthropoda; class Malacostraca; order Decapoda; family Cambaridae; genus Procambarus; species Procambarus clarkii. Next base: position 63,485 of record NW_027189260.1, read on the forward strand.
TTAGTATCAGTCCAATTTCCCTGAAATTTTTACCCTCTGTATTTCAGGCTCCGTAAATAAGATCAAAACAGTTACCAAGCTCCAGCGCTTGTCCTCCGCCTTAGTTCTCTTTCGTATCTTTGTAAATAAACCATCAATTTTCCTTATATTTTTACCCTCTGTATTTCAGACACCGTAAATAAAATCAAGTCAGTTATCGAGCTCCAGCTCTCGTCCCCGCCTTAATTCTCTTTCGTATCTTTGTAAATAACCCATCAATTTCCCTAAAATTAAAAGCAGACATACTTCAAAGTTAGTAAATAAGATCAAGTCAGTTACTGAGCTCCAGCTCTCGTCCCCCACCCTCTTCCACCCTCAAGTCTTTGTAAATAAACCATCAATTTCCCCGAAATTTTTACCCTCTGTATTTCAGACATAGTAAATATGATGAAAACAATTATAAAACTCTAGCTCTTGTCCTCTGTCCAAGCTCACTTTTGTAAAATCATTACTCTCAGTCCAAATCACCCAACTACATTTTCAGGCATAGTAAATAAAAACCAGTTCAGTTATCAAGTTTCAACTCTTGTGCCCCAGCTTAGTTCATTTGTACAAGTTCTTTATTTTCCAACTAAATCACCCTGAGATTTAAGATCACCGTATTTCTAACGTAGTAAAATTAATCGGGGCATTAACCAAGCTCCATTTCCTCAGCCTTAGATCATCAGACATAAATATATTCGATCAAGTCCCTCTCCAGCCTATCTGTTTATCAGAGTATTTACTTTACCCTTCTCATCCCCAACGTATCAAAACCTTCAATAATCATACTGTATTTGCATATTTTCTCTATATTCAGCTGTGTTCTTCACATTTTGTCCATGTTTTCTATGTTCACTCCATGTTCTTCAAATGTTCACAGTCCCATTCAGTTATATTTTCACAAGTATCTCCATTTTTTCTGTAATCTTTCTCTTAGTCTCATTACTTTCTCTACAAATTCTAGTCATATTTTCTATGTTTTCATGTTCATCACATGTTCTCTTTACAACTTTTATACTCAATATTCATGCTAACTTCCATATTTTGTGTTCTTTGCAATATTCATGTTCCTCTACAAGTTCATGTTCCTCACAAGATCACTTCGTTTTTCACCTTCACTTACATGTTTTCTACATTCTTTGTCATATTCTCCATGTTCTTCACAAGTCCATTATTCATTCTTTGTATTCCCTATTCTCCTTATCATGTTTTCATGTTCACTGTATTCATCAACTTTTCTTACATATGTTCTTTGCCATGTTCCCCATATGTTCTCTGGGTTTTTCCCCTTACATGTTATCTAACGTTCCTTAACTAAAAAATCTTTCACCAATCAACTAAACACAGTCACTTTCGTCATTTCTCAACTAAACTTATTATCCAGTCAACTAAAAATAGTCAGAAATAGCCTCGTTCAACACTGTTCTTAACTAAAACAACCTTTCTCTTAGCTAAAAATTGTCAAAGGAAACTTTTTTCAGCACTTTCTTAACAGGCGCTATGTTTCATCAAGAAAAAATTGTCAAAGGAAACTTTCCAAAACTGTTCATAACTAGCTTTTATCCATCGTCAATCAACTAAAAATAATAACTTTCATCATTTCTTAACTAAACATATTCCCCATTCATCAGAAAATAACCGTGTTCATCATGTTTCATTGTCATTTCATAACTAAAATTATCTGCCAATCATCAGAAAAAGTCATGTTCATCATGTTTTGGCTTTTGCTCAACTAAAAGTATTCATCGGTCAACTAAAAATAGTTACTTCATCATGTTTCCTTGTCATTTCTTAACTGAAATATCACTTCTCTCATCTGAAAATAGTCAGGATTAACCTCATTCAACACCGTTCTTAACTAAAACAGCCTTTCGCTTAGCTAAAAATTGTCAAAGGAATCTTTTCAGCACTGTTCATAACTAACTTTATCCATAGTCAAGTAAGAAAATATAGTCAAAGATATCTATCATCGTCGTTCTTAACTGGCATTATACTTTGTGGAGCACTAAAATAGTCACTGTCGTCATATTTTGTCTTTTTCCTCAACTAAAGAGTCAAATGTAACTTTTTCAACACTTTCGTAACTAAAATTATATGTCGCTAAGTAAGAAAAAATAGTCAAATGTAACTTTTTTCAGCACTTTCGTAAAAATTATATGTCGTTAAGTAAGAAAAATAGTCAAAGGTGCTCTCCGTAACACCAAAGTTACTCTTCGAGATAACAAAAAGACGCTCTCAAACACTCAAAAATTTACTCGCATCCTCAAAGTTATTCTCAGAGTCATCAAAAAGTTAATCTCAGTCATCAAAATGCTATTCTCCAAGTAGCTTTTCATTCATCAGAGAACTTTCTAAGACATCTTCGTTCATTAAAGTTAATCTCAGAGGCATAAAAGTTATTCTCGGAGCTATCAAAAAGTTAATCTCTAAAACAACAAAAGTTAATCTCTGTCATCAAAGTTGATCTGCAAGATATCTTCGAGTCATCAAAGTTACTTTTCATTACATCAAAGACGCATTCAAATACTACCCATGTTCTCAGAAGTCATTCTCAAACTCATCAAAGTTATTCAAAGAGCTAACAAAAGTTATTCTCAGAGTCACCTTCGTTCTTCAGAGAAACTTTCCAAAACATCTTTGTTCATCAAAGTTATTCTCAGAGTTAACAAAGGTAATCTCTAACTCACTCTCAGTCATCAAAGTTAATCCAAGAGACGTCAAAGTTAATCCAAGACATCATCTTTCATCAAAGATATTCTCTCTAAGCCATCAATGTTCTTCTCTAAGACATAAAAGTTATTCTCTATGTCAACAAAAGTTATTCTCTGAGCTAACAAAATACTACTCATGTTCTCAAAGACATTCTCCAATTCATCAATGTTGTTTCAAAGACATCAAAGTTAATCTCAGAGTTATCCAAAGACATTCTCAAAGTCATCTAAAGTTATTCTCTAAGACATCAAAGTTATTCTAAGAGTTATCAAAAGTTATTCTCAGTCATGTTATGTTATTCTCTAACTCTCTTCCATTCATCAAAGACATTCTCTAAGCCCTCAAAGTTATTCTCTAAGACAACAAAGTTATTCTTCGAAACATAAAATTTGCTCTGTAAGATATCTTCGTTCATCAAACTTATTCTCCGAGATATCTAAAGTTATTCTCAGAACAATCAAAAGTTATTATAAGACAACAAAAGTTATTCTCAGAGCTACCCAAAGCTATTCTCAGAGTAACCTTCGTTCGTCAGAGAAACTTTCAAAACATCTTTGTTCAACAAACTTGTTTTCAAAGTCATCAAAAGTTAATCTAAGACATCTGCTTTCATCAAAGTTATTTTCAGAGACATCTAAAGTTATTATGTAAGACATAAAAGTTATTCTCAGAGACATCAAATGTTATTCTCGAAGTCATCAAAGATATTTTCAGAGACATCTAAAGTTAATTTCTATGTTATAAAGTTATTCTCAGAGACATCTAAAGTTAATCTTGGTCATCAAAGTTGTTCTCTAAACATCAATGTTGTTCTCCAAGACATCAAAGATGTTCTCAAAATCATAAAAGTTATTCCCAGAGCTATCAAAGTTATTCTCAAAGTCATCAAAGTTATTCAAAGAGCTAACAAAAGTTATTCTCTAAGTAACCTTTCGTTCATCAGAGAAGCTTTCTAAGACATCTTCGTTCATCAATGTTGATCTCTAAGTCACCTTGGTTCATCAAAGAAACTCTCCTTCTTCCATCAAGTTATACTTTAAGACAACATTGTTGTTCTCTAAGACATCTTCAGGCATAAAATTTCTCCCCAAATGTAACTAGTTCAGCTTTTCATATCAAACTTACACTTCTGTTAAATATATTTTCTTAGACATTTTACCTTTTAAACTGTTCTCTGAACTACACTGTTCAAACCTACGTAACCTATCCTCTCCACCCAATGTTACTTAGTTAACGTAACGTTCCTAAACCTAACTTTATCTATCCTAACATAACTTACCTTACCTTACCTATGTTACCTTACCTTACCTATCCTAACCTAACTTTACCTATGTTACCTTACCTTACCTACCTTTCCTAACTTAACCTGCTTAACCTATCTTACCTATCTTACCTAACTTTACCTATCTTACCTAACTTAACTTTCATAACCTAACTTTACCTATCCTAACATAACTTACCTTACCTTCCCTATCTTACCTAACTTTACCTATCCTAACATAACTTACCTTACCTATCATACCTAACTTAACCTAACTTTACCTATCCTAACTTAACTTACCTAACTTATTCTGCTTAACCTAACTTACCTACATTACCTAACTTAACCTGCATAACCTAACTTTACCTATGTTACCTTACTTTACCTATCTTACCTAACTTAACCTGCATAACCTAACTTTACCTATGTTACCTTACCGTACCTTACCTATCTTACCTAACCTAACCTAACTTTACCTATGTTACCTTACCTTACCTTACCTATCTTACCTAACTTAACCTGCATAACCTAACTTTACCTATGTTACCTTACCTTACCTTACCTATCTTACCTATCCTTACGTAACCTAACTTGCTTTACCTAACTTAATCTTACATTCCCAAACTGATGTATCCTAACTTATCTAGTCAAACCAGACATGATCTAACTTACATAAGTAATCCTTCTTGTCTTTTGTGTTTCGTCAATCATTGTCTCATATTCATTTACTCATTTCATTAGTTAATTTCTCAAATGGTCACTTATGCATTTCAAGTGCTATTTGTTAGAGATTGGATATTTAAGCATTTCAAAGAATTTTTGTTATATATGGGCATTTACTCATTTCAAGGGATAATTTCTCAAATGGACGTTTTTGCATTTCAAGTGTTATTTGTTTAAGATTGGGTGTTTAACCATTTCAAAGGTTTTTCTTATATATGGGAACTTACTCGTTTCAAGGGCCAATTTCTCAAATGGTCATTTTTGCAGATCAAGGGTTATTTGTTAAAGTTCATCAAGTTGCTCATAAGTTGTATTTAGTAGGTTCTATCTTATGTTCTTATTCCCCAACCCCTTAACCTAACCTCTTGTAATCTTAGTGTATTTAGTAGGTTCTATCTTATGTTCTTATTCCCCAACCCTTTAACCTAACCTTTCAGATGTAGTTTGTTGAATATATTATCCTTTTCCTAACCTTTCAGATGTAGTTTTGTTTCTCGTTTTTGTATATTTTTACCCAAACCCACCATCCCACTTAACCTTCTTTCCTTCTTTACTTTGATTCTCCTACTCCTTCTAACCCTCCTTTTCTATCTCTCTCCCTTATTCTCTCTCTTCCTCCCCCTCTCTCTCCCTCATTTGCTCAAATGCTCTCTTGTTTCTCAAATTCAAGTCTTATTGCTCCCATTCTCACACCCTCATTCTCATTCACTTAGTTTTTCTTTTTCTCAATTCAAGTCTTAGTGCTCCCATGCCCACACTCTCTCTCATTCTCTCTTCTTTGGTCCCATTTTCTTCCGCCCCCTCTCTCTTACTCCTTGCTCTTCTTTCATGCTCTCACTCCCTTGAGCTCTTGTTTCTCAATTTCAAGTCTTAGTAGATCTGATTCTTTACTATTGTAATTTTATTATTACTATGATAAAGAATGAACTTATATGTGAAAACAAAGTAAAGAAGGAAAGAAGGTTAAGTGGGATGGTGGGTTTGGGTAAAAATATACAAAAACGAGAAACAAAACTACATCTGAAAGGTTAGGAAAAGGATAATATATTCAACAAACTACATCTGAAAGGTTAGGTTAAAGGGTTGGGGAATAAGAACATAAGATAGAACCTACTAAATACACTAAGATTACAAGAGGTTAGGTTAAGGGGTTGGGGAATAAGAACATAAGATAGAACCTACTAAATACAACTTATGAGCAACTTGATGAACTTTAACAAATAACCCTTGATCTGCAAAAATGACCATTTGAGAAATTGGCCCTTGAAACGAGTAAGTTCCCATATATAAGAAAAACCTTTGAAATGGTTAAACACCCAATCTTAAACAAATAACACTTGAAATGCAAAAACGTCCATTTGAGAAATTATCCCTTGAAATGAGTAAATGCCCATATATAACAAAAATTCTTTGAAATGCTTAAATATCCAATCTCTAACAAATAGCACTTGAAATGCATAAGTGACCATTTGAGAAATTAACTAATGAAATGAGTAAATGAATATGAGACAATGATTGACGAAACACAAAAGACAAGAAGGATTACTTATGTAAGTTAGATCATGTCTGGTTTGACTAGATAAGTTAGGATACATCAGTTTGGGAATGTAAGATTAAGTTAGGTAAAGCAAGTTAGGTTACGTAAGGATAGGTAAGATAGGTAAGGTAAGGTAAGGTAACATAGGTAAAGTTAGGTTATGCAGGTTAAGTTAGGTAAGATAGGTAAGGTAAGGTAAGGTAACATAGGTAAAGTTAGGTTAGGTTAGGTAAGATAGGTAAGGTACGGTAAGGTAACATAGGTAAAGTTAGGTTATGCAGGTTAAGTTAGGTAAGATAGGTAAAGTAAGGTAACATAGGTAAAGTTAGGTTATGCAGGTTAAGTTAGGTAATGTAGGTAAGTTAGGTTAAGCAGAATAAGTTAGGTAAGTTAAGTTAGGATAGGTAAAGTTAGGTTAAGTTAGGTATGATAGGTAAGGTAAGTTATGTTAGGATAGGTAAAGTTAGGTAAGATAGGGAAGGTAAGGTAAGTTATGTTAGGATAGGTAAAGTTAGGTTATGAAAGTTAAGTTAGGTAAGATAGGTAAAGTTAGGTAAGATAGGTAAGATAGGTTAAGCAGGTTAAGTTAGGAAAGGTAGGTAAGGTAAGGTAACATAGGTAAAGTTAGGTTAGGATAGGTAAGGTAAGGTAACATAGGTAAGGTAAGGTAAGTTATGTTAGGATAGATAAAGTTAGGTTTAGGAACGTTACGTTAACTAAGTAACATTGGGTGGAGAGGATAGGTTACGTAGGTTTGAACAGTGTAGTTCAGAGAACAGTTTAAAAGGTAAAATGTCTAAGAAAATATATTTAACAGAAGTGTAAGTTTGATATGAAAAGCTGAACTAGTTACATTTGGGGAGAAATTTTATGCCTGAAGATGTCTTAGAGAACAACAATGTTGTCTTAAAGTATAACTTGATGGAAGAAGGAGAGTTTCTTTGATGAACCAAGGTGACTTAGAGATCAACATTGATGAACGAAGATGTCTTAGAAAGCTTCTCTGATGAACGAAAGGTTACTTAGAGAATAACTTTTGTTAGCTCTTTGAATAACTTTGATGACTTTGAGAATAACTTTGATAGCTCTGGGAATAACTTTTATGATTTTGAGAACATCTTTGATGTCTTGGAGAACAACATTGATGTTTAGAGAACAACTTTGATGACCAAGATTAACTTTAGATGTCTCTGAGAATAACTTTATAACATAGAAATTAACTTTAGATGTCTCTGAAAATATCTTTGATGACTTCGAGAATAACATTTGATGTCTCTGAGAATAACTTTTATGTCTTACATAATAACTTTAGATGTCTCTGAAAATAACTTTGATGAAAGCAGATGTCTTAGATTAACTTTTGATGACTTTGAAAACAAGTTTGTTGAACAAAGATGTTTTGAAAGTTTCTCTGACGAACGAAGGTTACTCTGAGAATAGCTTTGGGTAGCTCTGAGAATAACTTTTGTTGTCTTATAATAACTTTTGATTGTTCTGAGAATAACTTTAGATATCTCGGAGAATAAGTTTGATGAACGAAGATATCTTACAGAGCAAATTTTATGTTTCGAAGAATAACTTTGTTGTCTTAGAGAATAACTTTGAGGGCTTAGAGAATGTCTTTGATGAATGGAAGAGAGTTAGAGAATAACATAACATGACTGAGAATAACTTTTGATAACTCTTAGAATAACTTTGATGTCTTAGAGAATAACTTTAGATGACTTTGAGAATGTCTTTGGATAACTCTGAGATTAACTTTGATGTCTTTGAAACAACATTGATGAATTGGAGAATGTCTTTGAGAACATGAGTAGTATTTTGTTAGCTCAGAGAATAACTTTTGTTGACATAGAGAATAACTTTTATGTCTTAGAGAAGAACATTGATGGCTTAGAGAGAATATCTTTGATGAAAGATGATGTCTTGGATTAACTTTGACGTCTCTTGGATTAACTTTGATGACTGAGAGTGAGTTAGAGATTACCTTTGTTAACTCTGAGAATAACTTTGATGAACAAAGATGTTTTGGAAAGTTTCTCTGAAGAACGAAGGTGACTCTGAGAATAACTTTTGTTAGCTCTTTGAATAACTTTGATGAGTTTGAGAATGACTTCTGAGAACATGGGTAGTATTTGAATGCGTCTTTGATGTAATGAAAAGTAACTTTGATGACTCGAAGATATCTTGCAGATCAACTTTGATGACAGAGATTAACTTTTGTTGTTTTAGAGATTAACTTTTTGATAGCTCCGAGAATAACTTTTATGCCTCTGAGATTAACTTTAATGAACGAAGATGTCTTAGAAAGTTCTCTGATGAATGAAAAGCTACTTGGAGAATAGCATTTTGATGACTGAGATTAACTTTTTGATGACTCTGAGAATAACTTTGAGGATGCGAGTAAATTTTTGAGTGTTTGAGAGCGTCTTTTTGTTATCTCGAAGAGTAACTTTGGTGTTACGGAGAGCACCTTTGACTATTTTTCTTACTTAACGACATATAATTTTTACGAAAGTGCTGAAAAAAGTTACATTTGACTATTTTTTCTTACTTAGCGACATATAATTTTAGTTACGAAAGTGTTGAAAAAGTTACATTTGACTCTTTAGTTGAGGAAAAAGACAAAATATGACGACAGTGACTATTTTAGTGCTCCACAAAGTATAATGCCAGTTAAGAACGACGATGATAGATATCTTTGACTATATTTTCTTACTTGACTATGGATAAAGTTAGTTATGAACAGTGCTGAAAAGATTCCTTTGACAATTTTTAGCTAAGCGAAAGGCTGTTTTAGTTAAGAACGGTGTTGAATGAGGTTAATCCTGACTATTTTCAGATGAGAGAAGTGATATTTCAGTTAAGAAATGACAAGGAAACATGATGAAGTAACTATTTTTAGTTGACCGATGAATACTTTTAGTTGAGCAAAAGCCAAAACATGATGAACATGACTTTTTCTGATGATTGGCAGATAATTTTAGTTATGAAATGACAATGAAACATGATGAACACGGTTATTTTCTGATGAATGGGGAATATGTTTAGTTAAGAAATGATGAAAGTTATTATTTTTAGTTGATTGACGATGGATAAAAGCTAGTTATGAACAGTTTTGGAAAGTTTCCTTTGACAATTTTTTCTTGATGAAACATAGCGCCTGTTAAGAAAGTGCTGAAAAAAGTTTCCTTTGACAATTTTTAGCTAAGAGAAAGGTTGTTTTAGTTAAGAACAGTGTTGAACGAGGCTATTTCTGACTATTTTTAGTTGACTGGATAATAAGTTTAGTTGAGAAATGACGAAAGTGACTGTGTTTAGTTGATTGGTGAAAGATTTTTTAGTTAAGGAACGTTAGATAACATGTAAGGGGAAAAACCCAGAGAACATATGGGGAACATGGCAAAGAACATATGTAAGAAAAGTTGATGAATACAGTGAACATGAAAACATGATAAGGAGAATAGGGAATACAAAGAATGAATAATGGACTTGTGAAGAACATGGAGAATATGACAAAGAATGTAGAAAACATGTAAGTGAAGGTGAAAAACGAAGTGATCTTGTGAGGAACATGAACTTGTAGAGGAACATGAATATTGCAAAGAACACAAAATATGGAAGTTAGCATGAATATTGAGTATAAAAGTTGTAAAGAGAACATGTGATGAACATGAAAACATAGAAAATATGACTAGAATTTGTAGAGAAAGTAATGAGACTAAGAGAAAGATTACAGAAAAAATGGAGATACTTGTGAAAATATAAACTGAATGGGACTGTGAACATTTGAAGAACATGGAGTGAACATAGAAAACATGGACAAAATGTGAAGAACACAGCTGAATATAGAGAAAATATGCAAATACAGTATGATTATTGAAGGTTTTGATACGTTGGGGATGAGAAGGGTAAATAAATACTCTGATAAACAGATAGGCTGGAGAGGGACTTGATCGAATATATTTATGTCTGATGATCTAAGGCTGAGGAAATGGAGCTTGGTTAATGCCCCGATTAATTTTACTACGTTAGAAATACGGTGATCTTAAATCTCAGGGTGATTTAGTTGGAAAATAAAGAACTTGTACAAATGAACTAAGCTGGGGCACAAGAGTTGAAACTTGATAACTGAACTGGTTTTTATTTACTATGCCTGAAAATGTAGTTGGGTGATTTGGACTGAGAGTAATGATTTTACAAAAGTGAGCTTGGACAGAGGACAAGAGCTAGAGTTTTATAATTGTTTTCATCATATTTACTATGTCTGAAATACAGAGGGTAAAAATTTCGGGGAAATTGATGGTTTATTTACAAAGACTTGAGGGTGGAAGAGGGTGGGGGACGAGAGCTGGAGCTCAGTAACTGACTTGATCTTATTTACTAACTTTGAAGTATGTCTGCTTTTAATTTTAGGGAAATTGATGGGTTATTTACAAAGATACGAAAGAGAATTAAGGCGGGGACGAGAGCTGGAGCTCGATAACTGACTTGATTTTATTTACGGTGTCTGAAATACAGAGGGTAAAAATATAAGGAAAATTGATGGTTTATTTACAAAGATACGAAAGAGAACTAAGGCGGAGGACAAGCGCTGGAGCTTGGTAACTGTTTTGATCTTATTTACGGAGCCTGAAATACAGAGGGTAAAAATTTCAGGGAAATTGGACTGATACTAACGAAGATACGAGAGAGAGCTAAGGCGGAGGACAAGCGCTGGAGCTTGGTAACTAAATTACTGTATTGAACTACGTTTGAAATATGATTATTTTTAAATTTTAGAGGGATTGGAATGATAGTATTCATTATATGACAGGGGACTAAGGTGGGGGAACGTGAGCTAGAACTTGCTTACTAACATGATTTATTTGTGTAAAACTGACTTGCTTAATGAAAAGGAGAAAACATACGATGTTGGAAAATAGTTGAACTGAACTGAATGAAAGGAGAGAGAGAGAGAGGAGGGACGGTTGAGATATTATTATGGAGAAGATAAGATAAGAGGTCTGGCTGTCCGGGCGTAAAGTAAATAAAGGTGACGCGACAGATTGCGAGGTAAGGGGGGAGGGAGGGAGGGGGGTGTGAGGTATGAGACTTGAAAACCATGACTTACACAGGTGATTTTCTAAATTTATATGAATAACTAAGGCTTACATAGACGATTTTGTAAGTTGAAAACATGTAAAACATGTCCGTAGAGTTCTCCTGGAAGCCCTAAAGAGCTACATACGTTATTTGAATTTCTCCCATAAGGCCTTAACAAACTTCTATGTCTCGGAAATTATTTTTCTCATAAGAACTTTAACAAACTCGTATGACATTATTTTTCATTATAAGAATTCCCTAATTCCAAATCTGTGAATCCCCAAATTCACCTGAAAACCCTAAAGCGCTACAGGGGAATTTACAAATTCACCTGAAACCCCGAAGCGCTACAGGGGAATTTTCTCCCAGAAAAAAAATTCCCCTGTAGCGCTTACACCCTACTACTGTCAGTGAGGATCCACAAGGTCTTCTCTGAGTACTCTTTATTTTCTTCTCCAAGGCTATGGGTCCCTACACTTGCACTAGAGGTGATACCCTTTCTAGGTTTAAAAAAAATATCTCTCTCTCTCTCTCTCTCTCTCTCTCTCTCTCTATATATATATATATATATATATATATATATATATATATATATATATATATATATATATATATATATATATATATATATATATATATATATATATATATGTCGTACCTAGTAGCCAGAACGCACTTCTCAGCCTACTATGCAAGGCCCGATTTGCCTAATAAGCCAAGTTTTCCTTAATTAATATATTTTCTCTAATTTTTTTCTTATGAAATGATTATTATGCTACCTATTTCATTATGTTTGAGGACAATTTTTTTTTATTGGAGTTAAAATCAACGTAGATATATGACTGAACCTAATCAACCCTACCTAACCTAACCTAACCTATCTGTATAGGTTAGGTTAGGTTAGGTAGCCGTAAAAGTTAGGTTAGGTTAGGTTAGGTAGGTTAGGTAGTTGAAAAACCATTAATTCATGAAAACGTGGCTTATTAGGCCAATCGGGCCTTGCATAGTAGGCTGAGAAGTGAGTTCTGGCTAATAGGTACGACATATATATATATATATATATATATATATATATATATATATATATATATATATATATATATATATATATATATATATATATATATATATATATATATATATATATATATATATATATATATATGTCGTACCTATTAGCCAGAACGCACTTCTCAGCCTACTATTCAAGGCCCGATTTGCCTAATAAGCCAAGTTTTCATGAATTAATGTTTTTTCGTCTACCTAACCTACCTAACCTAACCTAACCTAGCTTTTTTTGGCTACCTAACCTAACCTTACCTATAAATATAGGTTAGGTTAGGTTAGGTAGGGTTGGTTAGGTTCGGTCATATATCTACGTTAATTTTAACTCCAATAAAAAAAATTGACCTCATACATAATGAAATGGGTAGCTTTATCATTTCATAAGAAAAAAATTAGAAAAAATATATTAATTCAGGAAAACTTGGCTTATAAGGCAAATCGGGCCTTGAATAGTAGGCCAAAAAGTGAGTTCTGGCTACTAGGTACGACATATATATATATATATATATATATATATGTCGTACCTAATAGCCAGAACGCACTTCTCAGCCTACTATTCAAGGCCCGATTTGCCTAATAAGCCAAGTTTTCATGAATTAATGTTTTTTCGTCTACCTAACCTACCTAACCCAACCTAACCTAGCTTTTTTTGGCTACCTAACCTAACCTTACCTATAAATATAGGTTAGGTTAGGTTAGGTAGGGTTGGTTAGGTTCGGTCATATATCTACGTTAATTTTAACTCCAATAAAATAAAATTGACCTCATACATAGAGAAAAGGGTTGCTTTATCATTTCATAAGAAAAAAATTATAGTAAATATATTAATTCAGGAAAACTTGGCTTACTAGGCAAATCTGGCCTTGAATAGTAGGCTGAGAAGTGAGTTCTGGCTACTAGGTACGACATATATATATTTATATATATATATATAAATATATTTATAATATATATATTGTATTATAATAATTATGAATAAAATATTTTTATTCCTTTAAGTGTCATTGACATTTTTTTATTTTTTTTTATTCAATTTATTATTTTTTATTATATTTTCATTCATTTAATAAGTGTTATGATTCGATTTTTAGTTCGTCATGTATTTACTTATTGTTTATATATTTATATATATATATATATATATATATATATATATATATATATATATATATATATATATATATATATATATATATATATATATGCGAACAAGCCTGAATGGTCCCCAGGACAATATGCAACTGAAAACTCACACCCCAGAAGTGACTCGAACCCATACTCCCAGAAGCAACGCAACTGGTATGTACAAGACGCCTTAATCCACTTGACCATCACGACCGGACAAAATGAGGTGATAGCCTAAGCTATTTGAACCACCCCACCGCCGGCACTCGGATAGTAATCTTGGGCATAGCATTTTACCAAATCACCTCATTCTTTGGGGCACACGTGAGGAACACAAATGCGAACAAGCCTGAATGGTCCCCAGGACAATATGCAAGTGAAAACTCACACCCCAGAAGTGACTCGAACCCATACTCCCAGAAGCAACGCAACTGGTATGTACAAGACGCCTTAATCCACTTGACCATCACGACCGGACAAAATGAGGTGATAGCCTAGACACGATAGACACGACCGCATTTTGTCCGGTGATAGCCTAGACACGATAGACACGACCGCATTTTGTCCGGTCGTGATGGTCAAGTGGATTAAGGCGTCTTGTACATACCAGTTGCGTTGCTTCTGGGAGTATGGGTTCGAGTCACTTCTGGGGTGTGAGTTTTCAGTTATATATATATATATATATATGTGTGTGTATTTTCTTTAAAAATTGTAAATATATAAATATATATGTATATTTAAATATTGATCTGAGCCTGTGGATATGGACCCTCTGGGTCCAGGAGGCCATCTGTGTCCCCTCAGATGGTCTCCCTTATCACAGTTTGTGTCTATGGATGTGTGTCAGTGTTTGAGTTACTGTGAGTGTCCGGGTGAGTGTGGGTGTCCTTGTGAGTGTCCGGATGGTTATGTGTCCGGTTACATCTGTGGTTTCAGGAGGCCATCTGTGTCCCCTCAGATGGTCTCCCTTATCACAGTCTATGGATGTGTGTGTGTGAGTGTCCCTGTGAATGTTCGGATAAGGGTGTGTGTGTGTGTGTGTGAGTGTCCGGATTTATGTGAGGTTTGGTTCCAGGAACCATTTGTGTCCCCTCCTCCCCCAAATCTCCTCCCTTATTCCCACCGTGGGTTCGAATCCCAGGTGATTAGACCTACCCTAGGTCTATGGATCCAAGGTATCCATCCGTGGGCCCAACGGATTTCACCCCTTCCCCACTTTCCTAGGGCCAGGCCAATTCCAGCTATCCAGGGAACATGTCGAAACAGAGGCAGCTACAGGAGAGGACACACACAAATATTTGTGCCCTGCAGTTACACAACCGTTCCGACAGGCTCGATCGCAATCTATCCAGATGAGAACACGTTCTCCTCCGACTAGACCTCGCTGGAGTCGCTGTATGTTTAAAATTTGGTTCCTTTATTTATAGTTAGTATTTTTTGTGTATTAATTGATTTGTTTTATATTTTTAATGACTTAGGTAGAGTGATTTAGGGAGTGGGGGGAGGTGGGGAGGTACTGGGGGAGGTGGTAGCGTATGTAGTAGATTATACGAGATCTTGGTTAGTTAGTATTTATCTTGTTGTGTTCACCTAGTTGTTCTTGCGAGGGTTGAGCTCTGCTCTTTCGGCCCGCCTCTCAACTGTGAATCAATCAATTTTTACTAGCTAATAAAAAAAAATTCCACATACACACACCCAGGAAGCAGCCCGTAACAGGTGTCTAATGCCCAAGTACCTATGTACTGCTAGGTAAGAGGAGCATCATGAATGAATGAAACTCTGCTGATTTTCGTTGGCGCCATCACCGGGGGATCGAACTTTGACACTAGGATTACGAGTCGAGAGCGCTGTCCACTCAAGTTATAAAGCCCCCTAGTGTGTGTATTGGTGCAAAAGATAATTTGGGAGAGGTTAATGGAAAAGAATGATGTTTGGTGGCCTTTAAGGCGCTGGAAGAGGGTTGCCAGTTATGAATTTAAATTATAAATTTATTAAGATAGGATATATATGCAAAAGACGTTGTGAGAGATAGTAAGAAAAGTGTTTCTGACTGAGGTTAGGTACTGTGTGATTTACTTGTATGTTAGGAAAAAGAATATTTATCAGAAACATAGATGTTCTTTAGAAATGTTTGTTTGCAAATAGTTGCAAATTATTGGGTAAAAAGCCAATGGTTACCGTACCTTGAACAAACACACGTGAGCACAATTAGTCGACGGGGGTCAGAGAGGGAGAGTGAACAGCGAAACAGTAACAAAAAATGTGACAATAATGGGAAACTATGTCATTCAAACGTATACATGTTAACCATATAAATTACAATAACACTAAACGCGCGCATACGTACATATGTTAATCAACTTACATAAATAAACATTCACTAATATGTACCTTTAAAATGGACACATACAGATAATTACCGTACACATGTCAGTTTAATTACAGGTACACATAAATACATATAGCTTCACGTGTCTGTCGGTCATGACAATAGTACACATGGATACGAACACAAAACAGTCCATTATCAACTAGTGTGTGTGTGTGTGTGTGTGTGTGTGTGTGTGTGTGTGTGTGTGTGTGTGTGTGTGTGTTTTATCCTTATATTTACTATATGTATCTGCAGAATCGAGTTATTAGCTCTTGGACCCCGCCTATTAAATAAATGTATTTATCCTCTTTTATATCTACTACATCTATTTCTCTCTAACTAACACACACACAAACACACACACACACACATACACACACACACACACACACACACACACACAAACTGGAGGCGTAGCGTCTAAATGGAGAGAGTTCGATGGTTATAATCCTAATAGTCCCCGATCGAATCCCGGTTGATGCAATAGCAAATCGAAAGATATTCTTTAACCTGATTCGACTGTTCACCTAGCACAAATGTATCCATCAATGTATCCATCTATCTATCTACTTATATCTGTCAATCCATCAATCTATCTTCCCATTAAACCAACCATTTATCATTATATACATCTATCTATCCATGTATCCGTCCATCAACTCATCTTTCTATCCATCCATATAGTCATCTGTCTTTCCGTCCATCAACTCATCTATGCATCCGTCTATCCGTCAATATATATATTTAGCAATCAATGTATCCATCCATCTATCTACCTATATAAATTTTCCATTAATCTATCCATTTATCATAAGCATCTATCAACACCCTCCCCACTCCCTCTCCTATTTTACTACCAAACTCCCTCCTTTCGTTCTGGCACCTTCTCCTTCCCTTTTCCTCCCTCTCATAAACCTGCTCATCCTCCATCCTTTTGCCCTTCCCACTCCCGCCCCTCTCCCATCCCGCCCTTCCCATCGTCTTCCCTCTCGCCGCAGATCCATCCCGTCGTTCTCATGTCTTCCGCCGCTTCTCACTCTCGCCCTTCCCCCTGTTTTTCCTCCCTCCCGTTGCTAGTCCTTCCCTTCGTTCACTCACCTTCCCTTCTTACCCATCATGTAGTCTTCCCTCCCGCCGCCATCCCTTCCCATCGTCCTCCCTCCCTCCTACATGACACTCTCTGCCCCCCTTCCTGCACCTCCTTCACTCCCATTTCATCCCTTTTTCACCTGTACAACTCCCCTTGTTCCCCCCTCTTCATCCCTCTTTCACCTGCACCTCTCCCCCTGTTCCCCCTCTTCATCCCTCTTTCACCTGCACCTCTCCCCCTGTTCCCCCTCTTCATCCCTTTTTCACCTGCACCACTCCCCCTGTTCCCCCTCTTCATCCTTCTTTCACCTGCACCTCTCCCCCTGTTCCCCCTCTTCATCCCAGTTTCACCTGCACCTCTCCCCCTGTTCCCCCTCTTCATCCCAGTTTCATCTGCACCACTCCCCCTGTTCCTCCTCTTCATTCCTGTTTCACCTGCACCTCTCCCCCTGTTCCCCCTCTTCATCCCAGTTCCACCTGCACCTCTCCCCCTGTTCCCCCTCTTCATCCCTGTTTCACCTGCACCACTGCCCCTGTTCCCCCCCTCTTTGGGATGAAGAGCTCTCCTGGCTGTCTGGGTTCGAATCCTTCATAGGTGTGGAGTTTTCAATTGCATATTGGCTTGGGGACCATTCAATCTTGTTCCCAAGCCATATATTTTATATATATATATATATAAATATATATATATATATATATATATATATATATATATATATATATATATATATATATATATATGCGAACAAGCCTGAATGGTCCCCAGGACAATATGCAACTGAAAACTCTATATATATTAGTTAGTTATATATATATATATATATATATATATATATATATTAGAGAAGAGAAGAAAGTATCAAGGTGGTCAGTGAGGATCCACAAGGTCTTCTCTGAGTACTCTTTATTTTCTTCTCCAAGGCTATGGGTCCCTACACTTGCACTAGAGGTGATACCCTTTCTAGGTTTAAAAAAAATATCTCTCTCTCTCTCTCTCTATATATATATATATATATATATATATATATATATATATATATATATATATATATATATATATATATATATATATATATATATATATATATATATATATATATATATATATATATATGTCGTACCTAGTAGCCAGAACGCACTTCTCAGCCTACTATGCAAGGCCCGATTTGCCTAATAAGCCAAGTTTTCCTTAATTATTATATTTTCTCTAATTTTTTTCTTATGAAATGATTATTATGCTACCTATTTCATTATGTTTGAGGACAATTTTTTTTTATTGGAGTTAAAATCAACGTAGATATATGACTGAACCTAATCAACCCTACCTAACCTAACCTAACCTATCTGTATAGGTTAGGTTAGGTTAGGTAGCCGTAAAAGTTAGGTTAGGTTAGGTTAGGTAGGTTAGGTAGTTGAAAAACCATTAATTCATGAAAACGTGGCTTATTAGGCCAATCGGGCCTTGCATAGTAGGCTGAGAAGTGAGTTCTGGCTAATAGGTACGACATATATATATATATATATATATATATATATATATATATATATATATATATATATATATATATATATTTATATATATATATATATAAATATATTTATAATATATATATTGTATTATAATAATTATGAATAAAATATTTTTATTCCTTTAAGTGTCATTGACATTTTTTTATTTTTTTTTATTCAATTTATTATTTTTTATTATATTTTCATTCATTTAATAAGTGTTATGATTCGATTTTTAGTTCGTCATGTATTTACTTATTGTTTATATATTTATATATATATATATATATATATATATATATATATATATATATATATATATATATATATATATGCGAACAAGCCTGAATGGTCCCCAGGACAATATGCAACTGAAAACTCACACCCCAGAAGTGACTCGAACCCATACTCCCAGAAGCAACGCAACTGGTATGTACAAGACGCCTTAATCCACTTGACCATCACGACCGGACAAAATGAGGTGATAGCCTAAGCTATTTGAACCACCCCACCGCCGGCACTCGGATAGTAAACTTGGGCATAGCATTTTACCAAATCACCTCATTCTTTGGGGCACACGTGAGGAACACAAATGAGAACAAGCCTGAATGGTCCCCAGGACAATATGCAACTGAAAACTCACACCCCAGAAGTGACTCGAACCCATACTCCCAGAAGCAACGCAACTGGTATGTACAAGACGCCTTAATCCACTTGACCATCACGACCGGACAAAATGAGGTGATAGCCTAGACACGATAGACACGACCGCATTTTATCCGGTCGTGATGGTCAAGTGGATTAAGGCGTCTTGTACATACCAGTTGCGTTGCTTCTGGGAGTATGGGTTCGAGTCACTTCTGGGGTGTGAGTTTTCAGTTATATATATATATATATATATATATATATATATATATATATATATATATATATATATATATATATATATATATATATATGTGTGTGTATTTTCTTTAAAAATTGTAAATATATAAATATATATGTATATTTAAATATTGATCTGAGCCTGTGGATATGGACCCTCTGGGTCCAGGAGGCCATCTGTGTCCCCTCAGATGGTCTCCCTTATCACAGTTTGTGTCTATGGATGTGTGTCAGTGTGTGAGTCACTGTGAGTGTCCGGGTGAGTGTGGGTGTCCCTGTGAGTGTCCGGATGGTTATGTGTCCGGTTACATCTGTGGTTTCAGGAGGCCATCTGTGTCCCCTCAGATGGTCTCCCTTATCACAGTCTATGGATGTGTGTGTGTGAGTGTCCCTGTGAATGTTCGGATAAGGGTGTGTGTGTGTGTGTGTGTGAGTGTCCGGATTTATGTGAGGTTTGGTTCCAGGAACCATTTGTGTCCCCTCCTCCCCCAAATCTCCTCCCTTATTCCCACCGTGGGTTCGAATCCCAGGTGATTAGACCTACCCTAGGTCTATGGATCCAAGGTATCCATCCGTGGGCCCAACGGATTTCACCCCTTCCCCACTTTCCTAGGGCCAGGCCAATTCCAGCTATCCAGGGAACATGTCGAAACAGAGGCAGCTACAGGAGAGGACACACACAAATATTTGTGCCCTGCAGTTACACAACCGTTCCGACAGGCTCGATCGCAATCTATCCAGATGAGAACACGTTCTCCTCCGACTAGACCACGCTGGAGTCGCTGTATGTTTAAAATTTGGTTCCTTTATTTATAGTTAGTATTTTTTGTGTATTAATTGATTTGTTGTATATTTTTAATGACTTAGGTAGAGTGATTTAGGGAGTGGGGGGAGGTGGGGAGGTACTGGGGGAGGTGGTAGCGTATGTAGTAGATTATACGAGATCTTGGTTAGTTAGTATTTATCTTGTTGTGTTCACCTAGTTGTTCTTGCGAGGGTTGAGCTCTGCTCTTTCGGCCCGCCTCTCAACTGTGAATCAATCAATTTTTACTAGCTAATAAAAAAAAAATTCCACATACACACACCCAGGAAGCAGCCCGTAACAGGTGTCTAATGCCCAAGTACCTATGTACTGCTAGGTAAGAGGAGCATCATGAATGAATGAAACTCTGCTGATTTTCGTTGGCGCCATCACCGGGGGATCGAACTTTGACACTAGGATTACGAGTCGAGAGCGCTGTCCACTCAGTTATAAAGCCCCCTAGTGTGTGTATTGGTGCAAAAGATAATTTGGGAGAGGTTAATGGAAAAGAATGATGTTTGGTGGCCTTTAAGGCGCTGGAAGAGGGTTGCCAGTTATGAATTTAAATTATAAATTTATTAAGATAGGATATATATGCAAAAGACGTTGTGAGAGATAGTAAGAAAAGTGTTTCTGACTGAGGTTAGGTACTGTGTGATTTACTTGTATGTTAGGAAAAAGAATATTTATCAGAAACATAGATGTTCTTTAGAAATGTTTGTTTGCAAATAGTTGCAAATTATTGGGTAAAAAGCCAATGGTTACCGTACCTTGAACAAACACACGTGAGCACAATTAGTCGACGGGGGTCAGAGAGGGAGAGTGAACAGCGAAACAGTAACAAAAAATGTGACAATAATGGGAAACTATGTCATTCAAACGTATACATGTTAACCATATAAATTACAATAACACTAAACGCGCGCATACGTACATATGTTAATCAACTTACATAAATAAACATTCACTAATATGTACCTTTAAAATGGACACATACAGATAATTACCGTACACATGTCAGTTTAATTACAGGTACACATAAACACATATAGCTTCACGTGTCTGTCGGTCATGACAATAGTACACATGGATACGAACACAAAACAGTCCATTATCAACTAGTGTGTGTGTGTGTGTGTGTGTGTGTGTGTGTGTGTGTGTGTGTGTGTGTGTGTGTGTGTGTGTGTGTGTGTGTTTTATCCTTATATTTACTATATGTATCTGCAGAATCGAGTTATTAGCTCTTGGACCCCGCCTATTAAATAAATGTATTTATCCTCTTTTATATCTACTACATCTATTTCTCTCTAACTAACACACACACAAACACACACACACACACACATACACACACACACACACACACACACACAAACTGGAGGCGTAGCGTCTAAATGGAGAGAGTTCGATGGTTATAATCCTAATAGTCCCCGATCGAATCCCGGTTGATGCAATAGCAAATCGAAAGATATTCTTTAACCTGATTCGACTGTTCACCTAGCACAAATGTATCCATCAATGTATCCATCTATCTATCTACTTATATCTGTCAATCCATCAATCTATCTTCCCATTAAACCAACCATTTATCATTATATACATCTATCTATCCATGTATCCGTCCATCAACTCATCTTTCTATCCATCCATATAGTCATCTGTCTTTCCGTCCATCAACTCATCTATGCATCCGTCTATCCGTCAATATATATATTTAGCAATCAATGTATCCATCCATCTATCTACCTATATAAATTTTCCATTAATCTATCCATTTATCATAAGCATCTATCAACACCCTCCCCACTCCCTCTCCTATTTTACTACCAAACTCCCTCCTTTCGTTCTGGCACCTTCTCCTTCCCTTTTCCTCCCTCTCATAAACCTGCTCATCCTCCATCCTTTTGCCCTTCCCACTCCCGCCCCTCTCCCATCCCGCCCTTCCCATCGTCTTCCCTCTCGCCGCAGATCCATCCCGTCGTTCTCATGTCTTCCGCCGCTTCTCACTCTCGCCCTTCCCTCTGTTTTTCCTCCCTCCCGTTGCTAGTCCTTCCCTTCGTTCACTCACCTTCCCTTCTTACCCATCATGTAGTCTTCCCTCCCGCCGCCATCCCTTCCCATCGTCCTCCCTCCCTCCTACATCACACTCTCTGCCCCCCTTCCTGCACCTCCTTCACTCCCATTTCATCCCTTTTTCACCTGTACAACTCCCCTTGTTCCCCCCTCTTCATCACTCTTTCACCTGCACCTCTCCCCCTGTTCCCCCTCTTCATCCCTCTTTCACCTGCACCTCTCCCCCTGTTCCCCCTCTTCATCCCTTTTTCACCTGCACCACTCCCCCTGTTCCCCCTCTTCATCCTTCTTTCACCTGCACCTCTCCCCCTGTTCCCACTCTTCATCCCAGTTTCACCTGCACCTCTCCCCCTGTTCCCCCTCTTCATCCCAGTTTCATCTGCACCACTCCCCCTGTTCCTCCTCTTCATTCCTGTTTCACCTGCACCTCTCCCCCTGTTCCCGCTCTTCATCCCAGTTCCACCTGCACCTCTCCCCCTGTTCCCCTTCTTCATCCCTGTTTCACCTGCACCACTGCCCCTGTTCCCCCCCTCTTTGGGATGAAGAGCTCTCCTGGCTGTCTGGGTTCGAATCCTTCATAGGTGTGGAGTTTTCAATTGCATATTGGCATGGGGACCATTCAATCTTGTTCCCAAGCCATATATTTTATATATATATATATATAAATATATATATATATATATATATATATATATATATATATATATATATATATATATATATATATATATATATATATATATATGCGAACAAGCCTGAATGGTCCCCAGGACAATATGCAACTGAAAACTCTATATATATTAGTTAGTTATATATATATATATATATATATATATATATATATATATATTAGAGAAGAGAAGAAAGTATCAAGGTGGTCAGTGAGGATCCACAAGGTCTTCTCTGAGTACTCTTTATTTTCTTCTCCAAGGCTATGGGTCCCTACACTTGCACTAGAGGTGATACCCTTTCTAGGTTTAAAAAAAATCTCTCTCTCTCTCTCTCTCTCTCTCTCTCTCTATATATATATATATATATATATATATATATATATATATATATATATATATATATATATATATATATATATATATATATATATATATATATATATATATATGTCGTACCTAGTAGCCAGAACGCACTTCTGAGCCTACTATGCAAGGCCCGATTTGCCTAATAAGCCAAGTTTTCCTTAATTAATATATTTTCTCTAATTTTTTTCTTATGAAATGATTATTATGCTACCTATTTCATTATGTTTGAGGACAATATTTTTTTATTGGAGTTAAAATCAACGTAGATATATGACTGAACCTAATCAACCCTACCTAACCTAACCTAACCTATCTGTATAGGTTAGGTTAGGTTAGGTAGCCGTAAAAGTTAGGTTAGGTTAGGTTAGGTAGGTTAGGTAGTTGAAAAACCATTAATTCATGAAAACGTGGCTTATTAGGCCAATCGGGCCTTGCATAGTAGGCTGAGAAGTGAGTTCTGGCTAATAGGTACGACATATATATATATATATATATATATATATATATATATATATATATATATATATATATATATATATATATATATTTATATATATATATAAATATATTTATAATATATATATTGTATTATAATAATTATGAATAAAATATTTTTATTCCTTTAAGTGTCATTGACATTTTTTTATTTTTTTTTATTCAATTTATTATTTTTTATTATATTTTCATTCATTTAATAAGTGTTATGATTCGATTTTTAGTTCGTCATGTATTTACTTATTGTTTATATATTTATATATATATATATATATATATATATATATATATATATATATATATATATATATATATATATATATATATATATATATATATATATATATGCGAACAAGCCTGAATGGTCCCCAGGACAATATGCAACTGAAAACTCACACCCCAGAAGTGACTCGAACCCATACTCCCAGAAGCAACGCAACTGGTATGTACAAGACGCCTTAATCCACTTGACCATCACGACCGGACAAAATGAGGTGATAGCCTAAGCTATTTGAACCACCCCACCGCCGGCACTCGGATAGTAAACTTGGGCATAGCATTTTACCAAATCACCTCATTCTTTGGGGCACACGTGAGGAACACAAATGCGAACAAGCCTGAATGGTCCCCAGGACAATATGCAACTGAAAACTCACACCCCAGAAGTGACTCGAACCCATACTCCCAGAAGCAACGCAACTGGTATGTACAAGACGCCTTAATCCACTTGACCATCACGACCGGACAAAATGAGGTGATAGCCTAGACACGATAGACACGACCGCATTTTGTCCGGTCGTGATGGTCAAGTGGATTAAGGCGTCTTGTACATACCAGTTGCGTTGCTTCTGGGAGTATGGGTTCGAGTCACTTCTGGGGTGTGAGTTTTCAGTTATATATATATATATATATATATATATATATATATATATATATATATATATATATATATATATATATATATATGTGTGTGTATTTTCTTTAAAAATTGTAAATATATAAATATATATGTATATTTAAATATTGATCTGAGCCTGTGGATATGGACCCTCTGGGTCCAGGAGGCCATCTGTGTCCCCTCAGATGGTCTCCCTTATCACAGTTTGTGTCTATGGATGTGTGTCAGTGTGTGAGTCACTGTGAGTGTCCGGGTGAGTGTGGGTGTCCCTGTGAGTGTCCGGATGGTTATGTGTCCGGTTACATCGGGTGTGTGTGTGTGTGTGTGTGAGTGTCCGGATTTATGTGAGGTTTGGTTCCAGGAACCATTTGTGTCCCCTCCTCCCCCAAATCTCCTCCCTTATTCCCACCGTGGGTTCGAATCCCAGGTGATTAGACCTACCCTAGGTCTATGGATCCAAGGTATCCATCCGTGGGCCCAACGGATTTCACCCCTTCCCCACTTTCCTAGGGCCAGGCCAATTCCAGCTATCCAGGGAACATGTCGAAACAGAGGCAGCTACAGGAGAGGACACACACAAATATTTGTGCCCTGCAGTTACACAACCGTTCCGACAGGCTCGATCGCAATCTATCCAGATGAGAACACGTTCTCCTCCGACTAGACCACGCTGGAGTCGCTGTATGTTTAAAATTTGGTTCCTTTATTTATAGTTAGTATTTTTTGTGTATTAATTGATTTGTTTTATATTTTTAATGACTTAGGTAGAGTGATTTAGGGAGTGGGGGGAGGTGGGGAGGTACTGGGGGAGGTGGTAGCGTATGTAGTAGATTATACGAGATCTTGGTTAGTTAGTATTTATCTTGTTGTGTTCACCTAGTTGTTCTTGCGAGGGTTGAGCTCTGCTCTTTCGGCCCGCCTCTCAACTGTGAATCAATCAATTTTTACTAGCTAATAAAAAAAAAATTCCACATACACACACCCAGGAAGCAGCCCGTAACAGGTGTCTAATGCCCAAGTACCTATGTACTGCTAGGTAAGAGGAGCATCATGAATGAATGAAACTCTGCTGATTTTCGTTGGCGCCATCACCGGGGGATCGAACTTTGACACTAGGATTACGAGTCGAGAGCGCTGTCCACTCAGTTATAAAGCCCCCTAGTGTGTGTATTGGTGCAAAAGATAATTTGGGAGAGGTTAATGGAAAAGAATGATGTTTGGTGGCCTTTAAGGCGCTGGAAGAGGGTTGCCAGTTATGAATTTAAATTATAAATTTATTAAGATAGGATATATATGCAAAAGACGTTGTGAGAGATAGTAAGAAAAGTGTTTCTGACTGAGGTTAGGTACTGTGTGATTTACTTGTATGTTAGGAAAAAGAATATTTATCAGAAACATAGATGTTCTTTAGAAATGTTTGTTTGCAAATAGTTGCAAATTATTGGGTAAAAAGCCAATGGTTACCGTACCTTGAACAAACACACGTGAGCACAATTAGTCGACGGGGGTCAGAGAGGGAGAGTGAACAGCGAAACAGTAACAAAAAATGTGACAATAATGGGAAACTATGTCATTCAAACGTATACATGTTAACCATATAAATTACAATAACACTAAACGCGCGCATACGTACATATGTTAATCAACTTACATAAATAAACATTCACTAATATGTACCTTTAAAATGGACACATACAGATAATTACCGTACACATGTCAGTTTAATTACAGGTACACATAAACACATATAGCTTCACGTGTCTGTCGGTCATGACAATAGTACACATGGATACGAACACAAAACAGTCCATTATCAACTAGTGTGTGTGTGTGTGTGTGTGTGTGTGTGTGTGTGTGTGTGTGTGTGTGTGTGTGTGTGTGTGTGTGTGTGTGTGTGTGTGTGTGTGTTTTATCCTTATATTTACTATATGTATCTGCAGAATCGAGTTATTAGCTCTTGGACCCCGCCTATTAAATAAATGTATTTATCCTCTTTTATATCTACTACATCTATTTCTCTCTAACTAACACACACACAAACACACACACACACACACATACACACACACACACACACACACACACAAACTGGAGGCGTAGCGTCTAAATGGAGAGAGTTCGATGGTTATAATCCTAATAGTCCCCGATCGAA
Source organism: Procambarus clarkii (assembly GCF_040958095.1). Classification (NCBI taxonomy): domain Eukaryota; kingdom Metazoa; phylum Arthropoda; class Malacostraca; order Decapoda; family Cambaridae; genus Procambarus; species Procambarus clarkii. The sequence goes on from NW_027189260.1 coordinate 90,325, forward strand.
TCCCGGTTGATGCAATAGCAAATCGAAAGATATTCTTTAACCTGATTCGACTGTTCACCTAGCACAAATGTATCCATCAATGTATCCATCTATCTATCTACTTATATCTGTCAATCCATCAATCTATCTTCCCATTAAACCAACCATTTATCATTATATACATCTATCTATCCATGTATCCGTCCATCAACTCATCTTTCTATCCATCCATATAGTCATCTGTCTTTCCGTCCATCAACTCATCTATGCATCCGTCTATCCGTCAATATATATATTTAGCAATCAATGTATCCATCCATCTATCTACCTATATAAATTTTCCATTAATCTATCCATTTATCATAAGCATCTATCAACACCCTCCCCACTCCCTCTCCTATTTTACTACCAAACTCCCTCCTTTCGTTCTGGCACCTTCTCCTTCCCTTTTCCTCCCTCTCATAAACCTGCTCATCCTCCATCCTTTTGCCCTTCCCACTCCCGCCCCTCTCCCATCCCGCCCTTCCCATCGTCTTCCCTCTCGCCGCAGATCCATCCCGTCGTTCTCATGTCTTCCGCCGCTTCTCACTCTCGCCCTTCCCTCTGTTTTTCCTCCCTCCCGTTGCTAGTCCTTCCCTTCGTTCACTCACCTTCCCTTCTTACCCATCATGTAGTCTTCCCTCCCGCCGCCATCCCTTCCCATCGTCCTCCCTCCCTCCTACATCACACTCTCTGCCCCCCTTCCTGCACCTCCTTCACTCCCATTTCATCCCTTTTTCACCTGTACAACTCCCCTTGTTCCCCCCTCTTCATCACTCTTTCACCTGCACCTCTCCCCCTGTTCCCCCTCTTCATCCCTCTTTCACCTGCACCTCTCCCCCTGTTCCCCCTCTTCATCCCTTTTTCACCTGCACCACTCCCCCTGTTCCCCCTCTTCATCCTTCTTTCACCTGCACCTCTCCCCCTGTTCCCCCTCTTCATCCCAGTTTCACCTGCACCTCTCCCCCTGTTCCCCCTCTTCATCCCAGTTTCATCTGCACCACTCCCCCTGTTCCTCCTCTTCATTCCTGTTTCACCTGCACCTCTCCCCCTGTTCCCGCTCTTCATCCCAGTTCCACCTGCACCTCTCCCCCTGTTCCCCTTCTTCATCCCTGTTTCACCTGCACCACTGCCCCTGTTCCCCCCCTCTTTGGGATGAAGAGCTCTCCTGGCTGTCTGGGTTCGAATCCTTCATAGGTGTGGAGTTTTCAATTGCATATTGGCATGGGGACCATTCAATCTTGTTCCCAAGCCATATATTTTATATATATATATATATAAATATATATATATATATATATATATATATATATATATATATATATATATATATATATATATATATATATGCGAACAAGCCTGAATGGTCCCCAGGACAATATGCAACTGAAAACTCTATATATATTAGTTAGTTATATATATATATATATATATATATATATATATATATATATATATATATATATTAGAGAAGAGAAGAAAGTATCAAGGTGGTCAGTGAGGATCCACAAGGTCTTCTCTGAGTACTCTTTATTTTCTTCTCCAAGGCTATGGGTCCCTACACTTGCACTAGAGGTGATACCCTTTCTAGGTTTAAAAAAAATCTCTCTCTCTCTCTCTCTCTCTCTATATATATATATATATATATATATATATATATATATATATATATATATATATATATATATATATATATATATATATATATATATATATATATATATATATATATATATATATATATATATATATATATGTCGTACCTAGTAGCCAGAACGCACTTCTGAGCCTACTATGCAAGGCCCGATTTGCCTAATAAGCCAAGTTTTCCTTAATTAATATATTTTCTCTAATTTTTTTCTTATGAAATGATTATTATGCTACCTATTTCATTATGTTTGAGGACAATTTTTTTTTATTGGAGTTAAAATCAACGTAGATATATGACTGAACCTAATCAACCCTACCTAACCTAACCTAACCTATCTGTATAGGTTAGGTTAGGTTAGGTAGCCGTAAAAGTTAGGTTAGGTTAGGTTAGGTAGGTTAGGTAGTTGAAAAACCATTAATTCATGAAAACGTGGCTTATTAGGCCAATCGGGCCTTGCATAGTAGGCTGAGAAGTGAGTTCTGGCTAATAGGTACGACATATATATATATATATATATATATATATATATATATATATTTATATATATATATAAATATATTTATAATATATATATTGTATTATAATAATTATGAATAAAATATTTTTATTCCTTTAAGTGTCATTGACATTTTTTTATTTTTTTTTATTCAATTTATTATTTTTTATTATATTTTCATTCATTTAATAAGTGTTATGATTCGATTTTTAGTTCGTCATGTATTTACTTATTGTTTATATATTTATATATATATATATATATATATATATATATATATATATATATATATATATATATATATATATATATATATATATATGCGAACAAGCCTGAATGGTCCCCAGGACAATATGCAACTGAAAACTCACACCCCAGAAGTGACTCGAACCCATACTCCCAGAAGCAACGCAACTGGTATGTACAAGACGCCTTAATCCACTTGACCATCACGACCGGACAAAATGAGGTGATAGCCTAAGCTATTTGAACCACCCCACCGCCGGCACTCGGATAGTAAACTTGGGCATAGCATTTTACCAAATCACCTCATTCTTTGGGGCACACGTGAGGAACACAAATGCGAACAAGCCTGAATGGTCCCCAGGACAATATGCAACTGAAAACTCACACCCCAGAAGTGACTCGAACCCATACTCCCAGAAGCAACGCAACTGGTATGTACAAGACGCCTTAATCCACTTGACCATCACGACCGGACAAAATGAGGTGATAGCCTAGACACGATAGACACGACCGCATTTTGTCCGGTCGTGATGGTCAAGTGGATTAAGGCGTCTTGTACATACCAGTTGCGTTGCTTCTGGGAGTATGGGTTCGAGTCACTTCTGGGGTGTGAGTTTTCAGTTATATATATATATATATATATATATATATATATATATATATATATATATATATATATATATATATATATATATATATATATATATGTGTGTGTGTGTATTTTCTTTAAAAATTGTAAATATATAAATATATATGTATATTTAAATATTGATCTGAGCCTGTGGATATGGACCCTCTGGGTCCAGGAGGCCATCTGTGTCCCCTCAGATGGTCTCCCTTATCACAGTTTGTGTCTATGGATGTGTGTCAGTGTGTGAGTCACTGTGAGTGTCCGGGTGAGTGTGGGTGTCCCTGTGAGTGTCCGGATGGTTATGTGTCCGGTTACATCTGTGGTTTCAGGAGGCCATCTGTGTCCCCTCAGATGGTCTCCCTTATCACAGTCTATGGATGTGTGTGTGTGAGTGTCCCTGTGAATGTTCGGATAAGGGTGTGTGTGTGTGTGTGTGTGAGTGTCCGGATTTATGTGAGGTTTGGTTCCAGGAACCATTTGTGTCCCCTCCTCCCCCAAATCTCCTCCCTTATTCCCACCGTGGGTTCGAATCCCAGGTGATTAGACCTACCCTAGGTCTATGGATCCAAGGTATCCATCCGTGGGCCCAACGGATTTCACCCCTTCCCCACTTTCCTAGGGCCAGGCCAATTCCAGCTATCCAGGGAACATGTCGAAACAGAGGCAGCTACAGGAGAGGACACACACAAATATTTGTGCCCTGCAGTTACACAACCGTTCCGACAGGCTCGATCGCAATCTATCCAGATGAGAACACGTTCTCCTCCGACTAGACCACGCTGGAGTCGCTGTATGTTTAAAATTTGGTTCCTTTATTTATAGTTAGTATTTTTTGTGTATTAATTGATTTGTTTTATATTTTTAATGACTTAGGTAGAGTGATTTAGGGAGTGGGGGGAGGTGGGGAGGTACTGGGGGAGGTGGTAGCGTATGTAGTAGATTATACGAGATCTTGGTTAGTTAGTATTTATCTTGTTGTGTTCACCTAGTTGTTCTTGCGAGGGTTGAGCTCTGCTCTTTCGGCCCGCCTCTCAACTGTGAATCAATCAATTTTTACTAGCTAATAAAAAAAAAATTCCACATACACACACCCAGGAAGCAGCCCGTAACAGGTGTCTAATGCCCAAGTACCTATGTACTGCTAGGTAAGAGGAGCATCATGAATGAATGAAACTCTGCTGATTTTCGTTGGCGCCATCACCGGGGGATCGAACTTTGACACTAGGATTACGAGTCGAGAGCGCTGTCCACTCAGTTATAAAGCCCCCTAGTGTGTGTATTGGTGCAAAAGATAATTTGGGAGAGGTTAATGGAAAAGAATGATGTTTGGTGGCCTTTAAGGCGCTGGAAGAGGGTTGCCAGTTATGAATTTAAATTATAAATTTATTAAGATAGGATATATATGCAAAAGACGTTGTGAGAGATAGTAAGAAAAGTGTTTCTGACTGAGGTTAGGTACTGTGTGATTTACTTGTATGTTAGGAAAAAGAATATTTATCAGAAACATAGATATTCTTTAGAAATGTTTGTTTGCAAATAGTTGCAAATTATTGGGTAAAAAGCCAATGGTTACCGTACCTTGAACAAACACACGTGAGCACAATTAGTCGACGGGGGTCAGAGAGGGAGAGTGAACAGCGAAACAGTAACAAAAAATGTGACAATAATGGGAAACTATGTCATTCAAACGTATACATGTTAACCATATAAATTACAATAACACTAAACGCGCGCATACGTACATATGTTAATCAACTTACATAAATAAACATTCACTAATATGTACCTTTAAAATGGACACATACAGATAATTACCGTACACATGTCAGTTTAATTACAGGTACACATAAACACATATAGCTTCACGTGTCTGTCGGTCATGACAATAGTACACATGGATACGAACACAAAACAGTCCATTATCAACTAGTGTGTGTGTGTGTGTGTGTGTGTGTGTGTGTGTGTGTGTGTGTGCGTGTGTGTGTGTGTGTGTGTGTGTGTGTGTGTGTGTGTGTTTTATCCTTATATTTACTATATGTATCTGCAGAATCGAGTTATTAGCTCTTGGACCCCGCCTATTAAATAAATGTATTTATCCTCTTTTATATCTACTACATCTATTTCTCTCTAACTAACACACACACAAACACACACACACACACATACACACACACACACACACACACACACAAACTGGAGGCGTAGCGTCTAAATGGAGAGAGTTCGATGGTTATAATCCTAATAGTCCCCGATCGAATCCCGGTTGATGCAATAGCAAATCGAAAGATATTCTTTAACCTGATTCGACTGTTCACCTAGCACAAATGTATCCATCAATGTATCCATCTATCTATCTACTTATATCTGTCAATCCATCAATCTATCTTCCCATTAAACCAACCATTTATCATTATATACATCTATCTATCCATGTATCCGTCCATCAACTCATCTTTCTATCCATCCATATAGTCATCTGTCTTTCCGTCCATCAACTCATCTATGCATCCGTCTATCCGTCAATATATATATTTAGCAATCAATGTATCCATCCATCTATCTACCTATATAAATTTTCCATTAATCTATCCATTTATCATAAGCATCTATCAACACCCTCCCCACTCCCTCTCCTATTTTACTACCAAACTCCCTCCTTTCGTTCTGGCACCTTCTCCTTCCCTTTTCCTCCCTCTCATAAACCTGCTCATCCTCCATCCTTTTGCCCTTCCCACTCCCGCCCCTCTCCCATCCCGCCCTTCCCATCGTCTTCCCTCTCGCCGCAGATCCATCCCGTCGTTCTCATGTCTTCCGCCGCTTCTCACTCTCGCCCTTCCCTCTGTTTTTCCTCCCTCCCGTTGCTAGTCCTTCCCTTCGTTCACTCACCTTCCCTTCTTACCCATCATGTAGTCTTCCCTCCCGCCGCCATCCCTTCCCATCGTCCTCCCTCCCTCCTACATCACACTCTCTGCCCCCCTTCCTGCACCTCCTTCACTCCCATTTCATCCCTTTTTCACCTGTACAACTCCCCTTGTTCCCCCCTCTTCATCCCTCTTTCACCTGCACCTCTCCCCCTGTTCCCCCTCTTCATCCCTCTTTCACCTGCACCTCTCCCCCTGTTCCCCCTCTTCATCCCTTTTTCACCTGCACCACTCCCCCTGTTCCCCCTCTTCATCCTTCTTTCACCTGCACCTCTCCCCCTGTTCCCCCTCTTCATCCCAGTTTCACCTGCACCTCTCCCCCTGTTCCCCCTCTTCATCCCAGTTTCATCTGCACCACTCCCCCTGTTCCCCCTCTTCATTCCTGTTTCACCTGCACCTCTCCCCCTGTTCCCCCTCTTCATCCCAGTTCCACCTGCACCTCTCCCCCTGTTCCCCCTCTTCATCCCTGTTTCACCTGCACCACTGCCCCTGTTCCCCCCCTCTTTGGGATGAAGAGCTCTCCTGGCTGTCTGGGTTCGAATCCTTCATAGGTGTGGAGTTTTCAATTGCATATTGGCTGGCTTGGGGACCATTCAATCTTGTTCCCAAGCCATATATTTTATTTATATATATATAAATATATATATATATATATATATATATATATATATATATATATATATATATATATATATATATATATATATATATATATATATATATATATATATATGCGAACAAGCCTGAATGGTCCCCAGGACAATATGCAACTGAAAACTCTATATATATTAGTTAGTTATATATATATATATATATATATATATATATATATATATTAGAGAAGAGAAGAAAGTATCAAGGTGGTCAGTGAGGATCCACAAGGTCTTCTCTGAGTACTCTTTATTTTCTTCTCCAAGGCTATGGGTCCCTACACTTGCACTAGAGGTGATACCCTTTCTAGGTTTAAAAAAACTCTCTCTCTCTCTCTCTATATATATATATATATATATATATATATATATATATATATATATATATATATATATATATATATATATATATATATATATATATATATATATATATATATATATATATATATGTCGTACCTAGTAGCCAGAACGCACTTCTCAGCCTACTATGCAAGGCCCGATTTGCCTAATAAGCCAAGTTTTCCTTAATTAATATATTTTCTCTAATTTTTTTCTTATGAAATGATTATTATGCTACCTATTTCATTATGTTTGAGGACAATTTTTTTTTATTGGAGTTAAAATCAACGTAGATATATGACTGAACCTAATCAACCCTACCTAACCTAACCTAACCTATCTGTATAGGTTAGGTTAGGTTAGGTAGCCGTAAAAGTTAGGTTAGGTTAGGTTAGGTAGGTTAGGTAGTTGAAAAACCATTAATTCATGAAAACGTGGCTTATTAGGCCAATCGGGCCTTGCATAGTAGGCTGAGAAGTGAGTTCTGGCTAATAGGTACGACATATATATATATATATATATATATATATATATATATATATATATATATATATATATATATATATATATATATATATATATATATATTTATATATATATATAAATATATTTATAATATATATATTGTATTATAATAATTATGAATAAAATATTTTTATTCCTTTAAGTGTCATTGACATTTTTTTATTTTTTTTATTCAATTTATTATTTTTTATTATATTTTCATTCATTTAATAAGTGTTATGATTCGATTTTTAGTTCGTCATGTATTTACTTATTGTTTATATATTTATATATATATATATATATATATATATATATATATATATATATATATGTATATATATATATATATATATATATATATATATATATATATATATATATATATATATATATATATATATATATATATATGCGAACAAGCCTGAATGGTCCCCAGGACAATATGCAACTGAAAACTCACACCCCAGAAGTGACTCGAACCCATACTCCCAGAAGCAACACAACTGGTATGTACAAGACGCCTTAATCCACTTGACCATCACGACCGGACAAAATGAGGTGATAGCCTAAGCTATTTGAACCACCCCACCGCCGGCACTCGGATAGTAAACTTGGGCATAGCATTTTACCAAATCACCTCATTCTTTGGGGCACACGTGAGGAACACAAATGCGAACAAGCCTGAATGGTCCCCAGGACAATATGCAACTGAAAACTCACACCCCAGAAGTGACTCGAACCCATACTCCCAGAAGCAACGCAACTGGTATGTACAAGACGCCTTAATCCACTTGACCATCACGACCGGACAAAATGAGGTGATAGCCTAGACACGATAGACACGACCGCATTTTGTCCGGTCGTGATGGTCAAGTGGATTAAGGCGTCTTGTACATACCAGTTGCGTTGCTTCTGGGAGTATGGGTTCGAGTCACTTCTGGGGTGTGAGTTTTCAGTTATATATATATATATATATATATATATATATATATATATATATATATATATATATATATATATATATGTGTGTGTGTATTTTCTTTAAAAATTGTAAATATATAAATATATATGTATATTTAAATATTGATCTGAGCCTGTGGATATGGACCCTCTGGGTCCAGGAGGCCATCTGTGTCCCCTCAGATGGTCTCCCTTATCACAGTTTGTGTCTATGGATGTGTGTCAGTGTGTGAGTCACTGTGAGTGTCCGGGTGAGTGTGGGTGTCCCTGTGAGTGTCCGGATGGTTATGTGTCCGGTTACATCTGTGGTTTCAGGAGGCCATCTGTGTCCCCTCAGATGGTCTCCCTTATCACAGTCTATGGATGTGTGTGTGTGAGTGTCCCTGTGAATGTTCGGATAAGGGTGTGTGTGTGTGTGTGTGTGAGTGTCCGGATTTATGTGAGGTTTGGTTCCAGGAACCATTTGTGTCCCCTCCTCCCCCAAATCTCCTCCCTTATTCCCACCGTGGGTTCGAATCCCAGGTGATTAGACCTACCCTAGGTCTATGGATCCAAGGTATCCATCCGTGGGCCCAACGGATTTCACCCCTTCCCCACTTTCCTAGGGCCAGGCCAATTCCAGCTATCCAGGGAACATGTCGAAACAGAGGCAGCTACAGGAGAGGACACACACAAATATTTGTGCCCTGCAGTTGCACAACCGTTCCGACAGGCTCGATCGCAATCTATCCAGATGAGAACACGTTCTCCTCCGACTAGACCACGCTGGAGTCGCTGTATGTTTAAAATTTGGTTCCTTTATTTATAGTTAGTATTTTTTGTGTATTAATTGATTTGTTTTATATTTTTAATGACTTAGGTAGAGTGATTTAGGGAGTGGGGGGAGGTGGGGAGGTACTGGGGGAGGTGGTAGCGTATGTAGTAGATTATACGAGATCTTGGTTAGTTAGTATTTATCTTGTTGTGTTCACCTAGTTGTTCTTGCGAGGGTTGAGCTCTGCTCTTTCGGCCCGCCTCTCAACTGTGAATCAATCAATTTTTACTAGCTAATAAAAAAAAAATTCCACATACACACACCCAGGAAGCAGCCCGTAACAGGTGTCTAATGCCCAAGTACCTATGTACTGCTAGGTAAGAGGAGCATCATGAATGAATGAAACTCTGCTGATTTTCGTTGGCGCCATCACCGGGGGATCGAACTTTGACACTAGGATTACGAGTCGAGAGCGCTGTCCACTCAGTTATAAAGCCCCCTAGTGTGTGTATTGGTGCAAAAGATAATTTGGGAGAGGTTAATGGAAAAGAATGATGTTTGGTGGCCTTTAAGGCGCTGGAAGAGGGTTGCCAGTTATGAATTTAAATTATAAATTTATTAAGATAGGATATATATTCAAAAGACGTTGTGAGAGATAGTAAGAAAAGTGTTTCTGACTGAGGTTAGGTACTGTGTGATTTACTTGTATGTTAGGAAAAAGAATATTTATCAGAAACATAGATATTCTTTAGAAATGTTTGTTTGCAAATAGTTGCAAATTATTGGGTAAAAAGCCAATGGTTACCGTACCTTGAACAAACACACGTGAGCACAATTAGTCGACGGGGGTCAGAGAGGGAGAGTGAACAGCGAAACAGTAACAAAAAATGTGACAATAATGGGAAACTATGTCATTCAAACGTATACATGTTAACCATATAAATTACAATAACACTAAACGCGCGCATACGTACATATGTTAATCAACTTACATAAATAAACATTCACTAATATGTACCTTTAAAATGGACACATACAGATAATTACCGTACACATGTCAGTTTAATTACAGGTACACATAAACACATATAGCTTCACGTGTCTGTCGGTCATGACAATAGTACACATGGATACGAACACAAAACAGTCCATTATCAACTAGTGTGTGTGTGTGTGTGTGTGTGTGTGTGTGTGTGTGTGTGTGTGCGTGTGTGTGTGTGTGTGTGTGTGTGTGTGTGTGTGTGTGTGTGTGTGTTTTATCCTTATATTTACTATATGTATCTGCAGAATCGAGTTATTAGCTCTTGGACCCCGCCTATTAAATAAATGTATTTATCCTCTTTTATATCTACTACATCTATTTCTCTCTAACTAACACACACACAAACACACACACACACACATACACACACACACACACACACACACACACAAACTGGAGGCGTAGCGTCTAAATGGAGAGAGTTCGATGGTTATAATCCTAATAGTCCCCGATCGAATCCCGGTTGATGCAATAGCAAATCGAAAGATATTCTTTAACCTGATTCGACTGTTCACCTAGCACAAATGTATCCATCAATGTATCCATCTATCTATCTACTTATATCTGTCAATCCATCAATCTATCTTCCCATTAAACCAACCATTTATCATTATATACATCTATCTAACCATGTATCCGTCCATCAACTCATCTTTCTATCCATCCATATAGTCATCTGTCTTTCCGTCCATCAACTCATCTATGCATCCGTCTATCCGTCAATATATATATTTAGCAATCAATGTATCCATCCATCTATCTACCTATATAAATTTTCCATTAATCTATCCATTTATCATAAGCATCTATCAACACCCTCCCCACTCCCTCTCCTATTTTACTACCAAACTCCCTCCTTTCGTTCTGGCACCTTCTCCTTCCCTTTTCCTCCCTCTCATAAACCTGCTCATCCTCCATCCTTTTGCCCTTCCCACTCCCGCCCCTCTCCCATCCCGCCCTTCCCATCGTCTTCCCTCTCGCCGCAGATCCATCCCGTCGTTCTCATGTCTTCCGCCGCTTCTCACTCTCGCCCTTCCCTCTGTTTTTCCTCCCTCCCGTTGCTAGTCCTTCCCTTCGTTCACTCACCTTCCCTTCTTACCCATCATGTAGTCTTCCCTCCCGCCGCCATCCCTTCCCATCGTCCTCCCTCCCTCTTACATCACACTCTCTGCCCCCCTTCCTGCACCTCCTTCACTCCCATTTCATCCCTTTTTCACCTGTACAACTCCCCTTGTTCCCCCCTCTTCATCCCTCTTTCACCTGCACCTCTCCCCCTGTTTCCCCTCTTCATCCCTCTTTCACCTGCACCTCTCCCCCTGTTCCCCCTCTTCATCCCTTTTTCACCTGCACCACTCCCCCTGTTCCCCCTCTTTATCCTTCTTTCACCTGCACCTCTCCCCCTGTTCCCCCTCTTCATCCCAGTTTCACCTGCACCTCTCCCCCTGTTCCCCCTCTTCATCCCAGTTTCATCTGCACCACTCCCCCTGTTCCCCCTGTTCATTCCTGTTTCACCTGCACCTCTCCCCCTGTTCCCCCTCTTCATCCCAGTTCCACCTGCACCTCTCCCCCTGTTCCCCCTCTTCATCCCTGTTTCACCTGCACCACTGCCCCTGTTCCCCCCCTCTTTGGGATGAAGAGCTCTCCTGGCTGTCTGGGTTCGAATCCTTCATAGGTGTGGAGTTTTCAATTGCATATTGGCTTGGGGACCATTCAATCTTGTTCCCAAGCCATATATTTTATATATATATATATATAAATATATATATATATATATATATATATATATATATATATATATATATATATATATATATATATATGCGAACAAGCCTGAATGGTCCCCAGGACAATATGCAACTGAAAACTCTATATATATTAGTTAGTTATATATATATATATATATATTAGAGAAGAGAAGAAAGTATCAAGGTGGTCAGTGAGGATCCACAAGGTCTTCTCTGAGTACTCTTTATTTTCTTCTCCAAGGCTATGGGTCCCTACACTTGCACTAGAGGTGATACCCTTTCTAGGTTTAAAAAAAATCTCTCTCTCTCTCTCTCTCTCTCTCTCTATATATATATATATATATATATATATATATATATATATATATATATATATATATATATGTATATATATATATATATATATATATATATATATATATATATATATATATATATATATATATATGTCGTACCTAGTAGCCAGAACGCACTTCTCAGCCTACTATGCAAGGCCCGATTTGCCTAATAAGCCAAGTTTTCCTTAATTAATATATTTTCTCTAATTTTTTTCTTATGAAATGATTATTATGCTACCTATTTCATTATGTTTGAGGACAATTCTTTTTTATTGGAGTTAAAATCAACGTAGATATATGACTGAACCTAATCAACCCTACCTAACCTAACCTAACCTATCTGTATAGGTTAGGTTAGGTTAGGTAGCCGTAAAAGTTAGGTTAGGTTAGGTTAGGTAGGTTAGGTAGTTGAAAAACCATTAATTCATGAAAACGTGGCTTATTAGGCCAATCGGGCCTTGCATAGTAGGCTGAGAAGTGAGTTCTGGCTAATAGGTACGACATATATATATATATATATATATATATATATATATATATATATATATATATATATATATATATATATATATATATATATATTTATATATATATATATATAAATATATTTATAATATATATATTGTATTATAATAATTATGAATAAAATATTTTTATTCCTTTAAGTGTCATTGACATTTTTTTATTTTTTTTTATTCAATTTATTATTTTTTATTATATTTTCATTCATTTAATAAGTGTTATGATTCGATTTTTAGTTCGTCATGTATTTACTTATTGTTTATATATTTATATATATATATATATATATATATATATATATATATATATATATATATATATATATATATATATATATATACGAACAAGCCTGAATGGTCCCCAGGACAATATGCAACTGAAAACTCACACCCCAGAAGTGACTCGAACCCATACTCCCAGAAGCAACGCAACTGGTATGTACAAGACGCCTTAATCCACTTGACCATCACGACCGGACAAAATGAGGTGATAGCCTAAGCTATTTGAACCACCCCACCGCCGGCACTCGGATAGTAAACTTGGGCATAGCATTTTACCAAATCACCTCATTCTTTGGGGCACACGTGAGGAACACAAATGCGAACAAGCCTGAATGGTCCCCAGGACAATATGCAACTGAAAACTCACACCCCAGAAGTGACTCGAACCCATACTCCCAGAAGCAACGCAACTGGTATGTACAAGACGCCTTAATCCACTTGACCATCACGACCGGACAAAATGAGGTGATAGCCTAGACACGATAGACACGACCGCATTTTGTCCGGTCGTGATGGTCAAGTGGATTAAGGCGTCTTGTACATACCAGTTGCGTTGCTTCTGGGAGTATGGGTTCGAGTCACTTCTGGGGTGTGAGTTTTCAGTTATATATATATATATATATATATATATATATATATATATATATATATGTGTGTGTGTATTTTCTTTAAAAATTGTAAATATATAAATATATATGTATATTTAAATATTGATCTGAGCCTGTGGATATGGACCCTCTGGGTCCAGGAGGCCATCTGTGTCCCCTCAGATGGTCTCCCTTATCACAGTTTGTGTCTATGGATGTGTGTCAGTGTGTGAGTCACTGTGAGTGTCCGGGTGAGTGTGGGTGTCCCTGTGAGTGTCCGGATGGTTATGTGTCCGGTTACATCTGTGGTTTCAGGAGGCCATCTGTGTCCCCTCAGATGGTCTCCCTTATCACAGTCTATGGATGTGTGTGTGTGAGTGTCCCTGTGAATGTTCGGATAAGGGTGTGTGTGTGTGAGTGTCCGGATTTATGTGAGGTTTGGTTCCAGGAACCATTTGTGTCCCCTCCTCCCCCAAATCTCCTCCCTTATTCCCACCGTGGGTTCGAATCCCAGGTGATTAGACCTACCCTAGGTCTATGGATCCAAGGTATCCATCCGTGGGCCCAACGGATTTCACCCCTTCCCCACTTTCCTAGGGCCAGGCCAATTCCAGCTATCCAGGGAACATGTCGAAACAGAGGCAGCTACAGGAGAGGACACACACAAATATTTGTGCCCTGCAGTTACACAACCGTTCCGACAGGCTCGATCGCAATCTATCCAGATGAGAACACGTTCTCCTCCGACTAGACCACGCTGGAGTCGCTGTATGTTTAAAATTTGGTTCCTTTATTTATAGTTAGTATTTTTTGTGTATTAATTGATTTGTTTTATATTTTTAATGACTTAGGTAGAGTGATTTAGGGAGTGGGGGGAGGTGGGGAGGTACTGGGGGAGGTGGTAGCGTATGTAGTAGATTATACGAGATCTTGGTTAGTTAGTATTTATCTTGTTGTGTTCACCTAGTTGTTCTTGCGAGGGTTGAGCTCTGCTCTTTCGGCCCGCCTCTCAACTGTGAATCAATCAATTTTTACTAGCTAATAAAAAAAAAATTCCACATACACACACCCAGGAAGCAGCCCGTAACAGGTGTCTAATGCCCAAGTACCTATGTACTGCTAGGTAAGAGGAGCATCATGAATGAATGAAACTCTGCTGATTTTCGTTGGCGCCATCACCGGGGGATCGAACTTTGACACTAGGATTACGAGTCGAGAGCGCTGTCCACTCAGTTATAAAGCCCCCTAGTGTGTGTATTGGTGCAAAAGATAATTTGGGAGAGGTTAATGGAAAAGAATGATGTTTGGTGGCCTTTAAGGCGCTGGAAGAGGGTTGCCAGTTATGAATTTAAATTATAAATTTATTAAAATAGGATATATATGCAAAAGACGTTGTGAGAGATAGTAAGAAAAGTGTTTCTGACTGAGGTTAGGTACTGTGTGATTTACTTGTATGTTAGGAAAAAGAATATTTATCAGAAACATAGATATTCTTTAGAAATGTTTGTTTGCAAATAGTTGCAAATTATTGGGTAAAAAGCCAATGGTTACCGTACCTTGAACAAACACACGTGAGCACAATTAGTCGACGGGGGTCAGAGAGGGAGAGTGAACAGCGAAACAGTAACAAAAAATGTGACAATAATGGGAAACTATGTCATTCAAACGTATACATGTTAACCATATAAATTACAATAACACTAAACGCGCGCATACGTACATATGTTAATCAACTTACATAAATAAACATTCACTAATATGTACCTTTAAAATGGACACATACAGATAATTACCGTACACATGTCAGTTTAATTACAGGTACACATAAACACATATAGCTTCACGTGTCTGTCGGTCATGACAATAGTACACATGGATACGAACACAAAACAGTCCATTATCAACTAGTGTGTGTGTGTGTGTGTGTGTGTGTGTGTGTGTGTGTGTGTGTGTGTGTGTGCGTGTGTGTGTGTGTGTGTGTGTGTGTGTGTGTGTGTGTGTTTTATCCTTATATTTACTATATGTATCTGCAGAATCGAGTTATTAGCTCTTGGACCCCGCCTATTAAATAAATGTATTTATCCTCTTTTATATCTACTACATCTATTTCTCTCTAACTAACACACACACAAACACACACACACACACATACACACACACACACACACACACACACAAACTGGAGGCGTAGCGTCTAAATGGAGAGAGTTCGATGGTTATAATCCTAATAGTCCCCGATCGAATCCCGGTTGATGCAATAGCAAATCGAAAGATATTCTTTAACCTGATTCGACTGTTCACCTAGCACAAATGTATCCATCAATGTATCCATCTATCTATCTACTTATATCTGTCAATCCATCAATCTATCTTCCCATTAAACCAACCATTTATCATTATATACATCTATCTATCCATGTATCCGTCCATCAACTCATCTTTCTATCCATCCATATAGTCATCTGTCTTTCCGTCCATCAACTCATCTATGCATCCGTCTATCCGTCAATATATATATTTAGCAATCAATGTATCCATCCATCTATCTACCTATATAAATTTTCCATTAATCTATCCATTTATCATAAGCATCTATCAACACCCTCCCCACTCCCTCTCCTATTTTACTACCAAACTCCCTCCTTTCGTTCTGGCACCTTCTCCTTCCCTTTTCCTCCCTCTCATAAACCTGCTCATCCTCCATCCTTTTGCCCTTCCCACTCCCGCCCCTCTCCCATCCCGCCCTTCCCATCGTCTTCCCTCTCGCCGCAGATCCATCCCGTCGTTCTCATGTCTTCCGCCGCTTCTCACTCTCGCCCTTCCCTCTGTTTTTCCTCCCTCCCGTTGCTAGTCCTTCCCTTCGTTCACTCACCTTCCCTTCTTACCCATCATGTAGTCTTCCCTCCCGCCGCCATCCCTTCCCATCGTCCTCCCTCCCTCCTACATCACACTCTCTGCCCCCCTTCCTGCACCTCCTTCACTCCCATTTCATCCCTTTTTCACCTGTACAACTCCCCTTGTTCCCCCCTCTTCATCCCTCTTTCACCTGCACCTCTCCCCCTGTTCCCCCTCTTCATCCCTCTTTCACCTGCACCTCTCCCCCTGTTCCCCCTCTTCATCCCTTTTTCACCTGCACCACTCCCCCTGTTCCCCCTCTTCATCCTTCTTTCACCTGCACCTCTCCCCCTGTTCCCCCTCTTCATCCCAGTTTCACCTGCACCTCTCCCCCTGTTCCCCCTCTTCATCCCAGTTTCATCTGCACCACTCCCCCTGTTCCCCCTCTTCATTCCTGTTTCACCTGCACCTCTCCCCCTGTTCCCCCTCTTCATCCCAGTTCCACCTGCACCTCTCCCCCTGTTCCCCCTCTTCATCCCTGTTTCACCTGCACCACTGCCCCTGTTCCCCCCCCTCTTTGGGATGAAGAGCTCTCCTGGCTGTCTGGGTTCGAATCCTTCATAGGTGTGGAGTTTTCAATTGCATATTGGCTGGCTTGGGGACCATTCAATCTTGTTCCCAAGCCATATATTTTATATATATATATATATATAAATATATATATATATATATATATATATATATATATATATATATATATATATATATATGCGAACAAGCCTGAATGGTCCCCAGGACAATATGCAACTGAAAACTCTATATATATTAGTTAGTTATATATATATATATATATATATATATATATATATATATATATATATATATATTAGAGAAGAGAAGAAAGTATCAAGGTGGTCAGTGAGGATCCACAAGGTCTTCTCTGAGTACTCTTTATTTTCTTCTCCAAGGCTATGGGTCCCTACACTTGCACTAGAGGTGATACCCTTTCTAGGTTTAAAAAAAATCTCTCTCTCTCTCTCTCTCTCTATATATATATATATATATATATATATATATATATATATATATATATATATATATATATATATATATATATATATATATATATATATATATATATATATATATATATATATATGTCGTACCTAGTAGCCAGAACGCACTTCTCAGCCTACTATGCAAGGCCCGATTTGCCTAATAAGCCAAGTTTTCCTTAATTAATATATTTTCTCTAATTTTTTTCTTATGAAATGATTATTATGCTACCTATTTCATTATGTTTACGGACAATTTTTTTTTATTGGAGTTAAAATCAACGTAGATATATGACTGAACCTAATCAACCCTACCTAACCTAACCTAACCTATCTGTATAGGTTAGGTTAGGTTAGGTAGCCGTAAAAGTTAGGTTAGGTTAGGTTAGGTAGGTTAGGTAGTTGAAAAACCATTAATTCATGAAAACGTGGCTTATTAGGCCAATCGGGCCTTGCATAGTAGGCTGAGAAGTGAGTTCTGGCTAATAGGTACGACATATATATATATATATATATATATATATATATATATATATATATATATATATATATATATATATATATATATATATATATATATATATATATATATATATATATATATATATATTTATATATATATATAAATATATTTATAATATATATATTGTATTATAATAATTATGAATAAAATATTTTTATTCCTTTAAGTGTCATTGACATTTTTTTATTTTTTTTTATTCAATTTATTATTTTTTATTATATTTTCATTCATTTAATAAGTGTTATGATTCGATTTTTAGTTCGTCATGTATTTACTTATTGTTTATATATTTATATATATATATATATATATATATATATATATATATATATATATATATATATATATATGTATATATATATATATATATATATATATATATATATATATATATATATATATATATATATATATATATATATATATATATATATGCGAACAAGCCTGAATGGTCCCCAGGACAATATGCAACTGAAAACTCACACCCCAGAAGTGACTCGAACCCATACTCCCAGAAGCAACACAACTGGTATGTACAAGACGCCTTAATCCACTTGACCATCACGACCGGACAAAATGAGGTGATAGCCTAAGCTATTTGAACCACCCCACCGCCGGCACTCGGATAGTAAACTTGGGCATAGCATTTTACCAAATCACCTCATTCTTTGGGGCACACGTGAGGAACACAAATGCGAACAAGCCTGAATGGTCCCCAGGACAATATGCAACTGAAAACTCACACCCCAGAAGTGACTCGAACCCATACTCCCAGAAGCAACGCAACTGGTATGTACAAGACGCCTTAATCCACTTGACCATCACGACCGGACAAAATGAGGTGATAGCCTAGACACGATAGACACGACCGCATTTTGTCCGGTCGTGATGGTCAAGTGGATTAAGGCGTCTTGTACATACCAGTTGCGTTGCTTCTGGGAGTATGGGTTCGAGTCACTTCTGGGGTGTGAGTTTTCAGTTATATATATATATATATATATATATATATATATATATATATATATATATATATATATATATATATGTGTGTATTTTCTTTAAAAATTGTAAATATATAAATATATATGTATATTTAAATATTGATCTGAGCCTGTGGATATGGACCCTCTGGGTCCAGGAGGCCATCTGTGTCCCCTCAGATGGTCTCCCTTATCACAGTTTGTGTCTATGGATGTGTGTCAGTGTGTGAGTCACTGTGAGTGTCCGGGTGAGTGTGGGTGTCCCTGTGAGTGTCCGGATGGTTATGTGTCCGGTTACATCTGTGGTTTCAGGAGGCCATCTGTGTCCCCTCAGATGGTCTCCCTTATCACAGTCTATGGATGTGTGTGTGTGAGTGTCCCTGTGAATGTTCGGATAAGGGTGTGTGTGTGTGAGTGTCCGGATTTATGTGAGGTTTGGTTCCAGGAACCATTTGTGTCCCCTCCTCCCCCAAATCTCCTCCCTTATTCCCACCGTGGGTTCGAATCCCAGGTGATTAGACCTACCCTAGGTCTATGGATCCAAGGTATCCATCCGTGGGCCCAACGGATTTCACCCCTTCCCCACTTTCCTAGGGCCAGGCCAATTCCAGCTATCCAGGGAACATGTCGAAACAGAGGCAGCTACAGGAGAGGACACACACAAATATTTGTGCCCTGCAGTTACACAACCGTTCCGACAGGCTCGATCGCAATCTATCCAGATGAGAACACGTTCTCCTCCGACTAGACCACGCTGGAGTCGCTGTATGTTTAAAATTTGGTTCCTTTATTTATAGTTAGTATTTTTTGTGTATTAATTGATTTGTTTTATATTTTTAATGACTTAGGTAGAGTGATTTAGGGAGTGGGGGGAGGTGGGGAGGTACTGGGGGAGGTGGTAGCGTATGTAGTAGATTATACGAGATCTTGGTTAGTTAGTATTTATCTTGTTGTGTTCACCTAGTTGTTCTTGCGAGGGTTGAGCTCTGCTCTTTCGGCCCGCCTCTCAACTGTGAATCAATCAATTTTTACTAGCTAATAAAAAAAAAATTCCACATACACACACCCAGGAAGCAGCCCGTAACAGGTGTCTAATGCCCAAGTACCTATGTACTGCTAGGTAAGAGGAGCATCATGAATGAATGAAACTCTGCTGATTTTCGTTGGCGCCATCACCGGGGGATCGAACTTTGACACTAGGATTACGAGTCGAGAGCGCTGTCCACTCAGTTATAAAGCCCCCTAGTGTGTGTATTGGTGCAAAAGATAATTTGGGAGAGGTTAATGGAAAAGAATGATGTTTGGTGGCCTTTAAGGCGCTGGAAGAGGGTTGCCAGTTATGAATTTAAATTATAAATTTATTAAGATAGGATATATATGCAAAAGACGTTGTGAGAGATAGTAAGAAAAGTGTTTCTGACTGAGGTTAGGTACTGTGTGATTTACTTGTATGTTAGGAAAAAGAATATTTATCAGAAACATAGATATTCTTTAGAAATGTTTGTTTGCAAATAGTTGCAAATTATTGGGTAAAAAGCCAATGGTTACCGTACCTTGAACAAACACACGTGAGCACAATTAGTCGACGGGGGTCAGAGAGGGAGAGTGAACAGCGAAACAGTAACAAAAAATGTGACAATAATGGGAAACTATGTCATTCAAACGTATACATGTTAACCATATAAATTACAATAACACTAAACGCGCGCATACGTACATATGTTAATCAACTTACATAAATAAACATTCACTAATATGTACCTTTAAAATGGACACATACAGATAATTACCGTACACATGTCAGTTTAATTACAGGTACACATAAACACATATAGCTTCACGTGTCTGTCGGTCATGACAATAGTACACATGGATACGAACACAAAACAGTCCATTATCAACTAGTGTGTGTGTGTGTGTGTGTGTGTGTGTGTGTGTGTGTGTGTGTGCGTGTGTGTGTGTGTGTGTGTGTGTGTGTGTGTGTGTGTGTGTGTGTGTGTTTTATCCTTATATTTACTATATGTATCTGCAGAATCGAGTTATTAGCTCTTGGACCCCGCCTATTAAATAAATGTATTTATCCTCTTTTATATCTACTACATCTATTTCTCTCTAACTAACACACACACAAACACACACACACACACATACACACACACACACACACACACACACACAAACTGGAGGCGTAGCGTCTAAATGGAGAGAGTTCGATGGTTATAATCCTAATAGTCCCCGATCGAATCCCGGTTGATGCAATAGCAAATCGAAAGATATTCTTTAACCTGATTCGACTGTTCACCTAGCACAAATGTATCCATCAATGTATCCATCTATCTATCTACTTATATCTGTCAATCCATCAATCTATCTTCCCATTAAACCAACCATTTGTCATTATATACATCTATCTAACCATGTATCCGTCCATCAACTCATCTTTCTATCCATCCATATAGTCATCTGTCTTTCCGTCCATCAACTCATCTATGCATCCGTCTATCCGTCAATATATATATTTAGCAATCAATGTATCCATCCATCTATCTACCTATATAAATTTTCCATTAATCTATCCATTTATCATAAGCATCTATCAACACCCTCCCCACTCCCTCTCCTATTTTACTACCAAACTCCCTCCTTTCGTTCTGGCACCTTCTCCTTCCCTTTTCCTCCCTCTCATAAACCTGCTCATCCTCCACCCTTTTGCCCTTCCCACTCCCGCCCCTCTCCCATCCCGCCCTTCCCATCGTCTTCCCTCTCGCCGCAGATCCATCCCGTCGTTCTCATGTCTTCCGCCGCTTCTCACTCTCGCCCTTCCCTCTGTTTTTCCTCCCTCCCGTTGCTAGTCCTTCCCTTCGTTCACTCACCTTCCCTTCTTACCCATCATGTAGTCTTCCCTCCCGCCGCCATCCCTTCCCATCGTCCTCCCTCCCTCCTACATCACACTCTCTGCCCCCCTTCCTGCACCTCCTTCACTCCCATTTCATCCCTTTTTCACCTGTACAACTCCCCTTGTTCCCCCCTCTTCATCCCTCTTTCACCTGCACCTCTCCCCCTGTTTCCCCTCTTCATCCCTCTTTCACCTGCACCTCTCCCCCTGTTCCCCCTCTTCATCCCTTTTTCACCTGCACCACTCCCCCTGTTCCCCCTCTTTATCCTTCTTTCACCTGCACCTCTCCCCCTGTTCCCCCTCTTCATCCCAGTTTCACCTGCACCTCTCCCCCTGTTCCCCCTCTTCATCCCAGTTTCATCTGCACCACTCCCCCTGTTCCCCCTGTTCATTCCTGTTTCACCTGCACCTCTCCCCCTGTTCCCCCTCTTCATCCCAGTTCCACCTGCACCTCTCCCCCTGTTCCCCCTCTTCATCCCTGTTTCACCTGCACCACTGCCCCTGTTCCCCCCCTCTTTGGGATGAAGAGCTCTCCTGGCTGTCTGGGTTCGAATCCTTCATAGGTGTGGAGTTTTCAATTGCATATTGGCTTGGGGACCATTCAATCTTGTTCCCAAGCCATATATTTTATATATATATATATATAAATATATATATATATATATATATATATATATATATATATATATATATATATATATATATATATATATATATATATATGCGAACAAGCCTGAATGGTCCCCAGGACAATATGCAACTGAAAACTCTATATATATTAGTTAGTTATATATATATATATATATATATTAGAGAAGAGAAGAAAGTATCAAGGTGGTCAGTGAGGATCCACAAGGTCTTCTCTGAGTACTCTTTATTTTCTTCTCCAAGGCTATGGGTCCCTACACTTGCACTAGAGGTGATACCCTTTCTAGGTTTAAAAAAAATCTCTCTCTCTCTCTCTCTCTCTCTCTCTCTATATATATATATATATATATATATATATATATATATATATATATATATATGTATATATATATATATATATATATATATATATATATATATATATATATATGTCGTACCTAGTAGCCAGAACGCACTTCTCAGCCTACTATGCAAGGCCCGATTTGCCTAATAAGCCAAGTTTTCCTTAATTAATATATTTTCTCTAATTTTTTTCTTATGAAATGATTATTATGCTACCTATTTCATTATGTTTGAGGACAATTCTTTTTTATTGGAGTTAAAATCAACGTAGATATATGACTGAACCTAATCAACCCTACCTAACCTAACCTAACCTATCTGTATAGGTTAGGTTAGGTTAGGTAGCCGTAAAAGTTAGGTTAGGTTAGGTTAGGTAGGTTAGGTAGTTGAAAAACCATTAATTCATGAAAACGTGGCTTATTAGGCCAATCGGGCCTTGCATAGTAGGCTGAGAAGTGAGTTCTGGCTAATAGGTACGACATATATATATATATATATATATATATATATATATATATATATATATATATATATATATATATATATATATATATATATATATATATTTATATATATATATAAATATATATATAATATATATATTGTATTATAATAATTATGAATAAAATATTTTTATTCCTTTAAGTGTCATTGACATTTTTTTATTTTTTTTTATTCAATTTATTATTTTTTATTATATTTTCATTCATTTAATAAGTGTTATGATTCGATTTTTAGTTCGTCATGTATTTACTTATTGTTTATATATTTATATATATATATATATATATATATATATATATATATATATATATATATATATATATATATATATATATATATATATATATATATATATATATATGCGAACAAGCCTGAATGGTCCCCAGGACAATATGCAACTGAAAACTCACACCCCAGAAGTGACTCGAACCCATACTCCCAGAAGCAACGCAACTGGTATGTACAAGACGCCTTAATCCACTTGACCATCACGACCGGACAAAATGAGGTGATAGCCTAAGCTATTTGAACCACCCCACCGCCGGCACTCGGATAGTAAACTTGGGCATAGCATTTTACCAAATCACCTCATTCTTTGGGGCACACGTGAGGAACACAAATGCGAACAAGCCTGAATGGTCCCCAGGACAATATGCAACTGAAAACTCACACCCCAGAAGTGACTCGAACCCATACTCCCAGAAGCAACGCAACTGGTATGTACAAGACGCCTTAATCCACTTGACCATCACGACCGGACAAAATGAGGTGATAGCCTAGACACGATAGACACGACCGCATTTTGTCCGGTCGTGATGGTCAAGTGGATTAAGGCGTCTTGTACATACCAGTTGCGTTGCTTCTGGGAGTATGGGTTCGAGTCACTTCTGGGGTGTGAGTTTTCAGTTATATATATATATATATATATATATATATATATATATATATGTGTGTGTATTTTCTTTAAAAATTGTAAATATATAAATATATATGTATATTTAAATATTGATCTGAGCCTGTGGATATGGACCCTCTGGGTCCAGGAGGCCATCTGTGTCCCCTCAGATGGTCTCCCTTATCACAGTTTGTGTCTATGGATGTGTGTCAGTGTGTGAGTCACTGTGAGTGTCCGGGTGAGTGTGGGTGTCCCTGTGAGTGTCCGGATGGTTATGTGTCCGGTTACATCTGTGGTTTCAGGAGGCCATCTGTGTCCCCTCAGATGGTCTCCCTTATCACAGTCTATGGATGTGTGTGTGTGAGTGTCCCTGTGAATGTTCGGATAAGGGTGTGTGTGTGTGTGTGTGTGTGAGTGTCCGGATTTATGTGAGGTTTGGTTCCAGGAACCATTTGTGTCCCCTCCTCCCCCAAATCTCCTCCCTTATTCCCACCGTGGGTTCGAATCCCAGGTGATTAGACCTACCCTAGGTCTATGGATCCAAGGTATCCATCCGTGGGCCCAACGGATTTCACCCCTTCCCCACTTTCCTAGGGCCAGGCCAATTCCAGCTATCCAGGGAACATGTCGAAACAGAGGCAGCTACAGGAGAGGACACACACAAATATTTGTGCCCTGCAGTTACACAACCGTTCCGACAGGCTCGATCGCAATCTATCCAGATGAGAACACGTTCTCCTCCGACTAGACCACGCTGGAGTCGCTGTATGTTTAAAATTTGGTTCCTTTATTTATAGTTAGTATTTTTTGTGTATTAATTGATTTGTTTTATATTTTTAATGACTTAGGTAGAGTGATTTAGGGAGTGGGGGGAGGTGGGGAGGTACTGGGGGAGGTGGTAGCGTATGTAGTAGATTATACGAGATCTTGGTTAGTTAGTATTTATCTTGTTGTGTTCACCTAGTTGTTCTTGCGAGGGTTGAGCTCTGCTCTTTCGGCCCGCCTCTCAACTGTGAATCAATCAATTTTTACTAGCTAATAAAAAAAAAATTCCACATACACACACCCAGGAAGCAGCCCGTAACAGGTGTCTAATGCCCAAGTACCTATGTACTGCTAGGTAAGAGGAGCATCATGAATGAATGAAACTCTGCTGATTTTCGTTGGCGCCATCACCGGGGGATCGAACTTTGACACTAGGATTACGAGTCGAGAGCGCTGTCCACTCAGTTATAAAGCCCCCTAGTGTGTGTATTGGTGCAAAAGATAATTTGGGAGAGGTTAATGGAAAAGAATGATGTTTGGTGGCCTTTAAGGCGCTGGAAGAGGGTTGCCAGTTATGAATTTAAATTATAAATTTATTAAGATAGGATATATATGCAAAAGACGTTGTGAGAGATAGTAAGAAAAGTGTTTCTGACTGAGGTTAGGTACTGTGTGATTTACTTGTATGTTAGGAAAAAGAATATTTATCAGAAACATAGATATTCTTTAGAAATGTTTGTTTGCAAATAGTTGCAAATTATTGGGTAAAAAGCCAATGGTTACCGTACCTTGAACAAACACACGTGAGCACAATTAGTCGACGGGGGTCAGAGAGGGAGAGTGAACAGCGAAACAGTAACAAAAAATGTGACAATAATGGGAAACTATGTCATTCAAACGTATACATGTTAACCATATAAATTACAATAACACTAAACGCGCGCATACGTACATATGTTAATCAACTTACATAAATAAACATTCACTAATATGTACCTTTAAAATGGACACATACAGATAATTACCGTACACATGTCAGTTTAATTACAGGTACACATAAACACATATAGCTTCACGTGTCTGTCGGTCATGACAATAGTACACATGGATACGAACACAAAACAGTCATTATCAACTAGTGTGTGTGTGTGTGTGTGTGTGTGTGTGTGTGTGTGTGTGTGTGTGTGTGTGTGCGTGTGTGTGTGTGTGTGTGTGTGTGTTTGTGTGTGTGTGTGTTTTATCCTTATATTTACTATATGTATCTGCAGAATCGAGTTATTAGCTCTTGGACCCCGCCTATTAAATAAATGTATTTATCCTCTTTTATATCTACTACATCTATTTCTCTCTAACTAACACACACACAAACACACACACACACACATACACACACACACACACACACACAAACTGGAGGCGTAGCGTCTAAATGGAGAGAGTTCGATGGTTATAATCCTAATAGTCCCCGATCGAATCCCGGTTGATGCAATAGCAAATCGAAAGATATTCTTTAACCTGATTCGACTGTTCACCTAGCACAAATGTATCCATCAATGTATCCATCTATCTATCTACTTATATCTGTCAATCCATCAATCTATCTTCCCATTAAACCAACCATTTATCATTATATACATCTATCTAACCATGTATCCGTCCATCAACTCATCTTTCTATCCATCCATATAGTCATCTGTCTTTCCGTCCATCAACTCATCTATGCATCCGTCTATCCGTCAATATATATATTTAGCAATCAATGTATCCATCAATCTATCTACCTATATAAATTTTCCATTAATCTATCCATTTATCATAAGCATCTATCAACACCCTCCCCACTCCCTCTCCTATTTTACTACCAAACTCCCTCCTTTCGTTCTGGCACCTTCTCCTTCCCTTTTCCTCCCTCTCATAAACCTGCTCATCCTGCATCCTTTTGCCCTTCCCACTCCCGCCCCTCTCCCATCCCGCCCTTCCCATCGTCTTCCCTCTCGCCGCAGATCCATCCCGTCGTTCTCATGTCTTCCGCCGCTTCTCACTCTCGCCCTTCCCTCTGTTTTTCCTCCCTCCCGTTGCTAGTCCTTCCCTTCGTTCACTCACCTTCCCTTCTTACCCATCATGTAGTCTTCCCTCCCGCCGCCATCCCTTCCCATCGTCCTCCCTCCCTCCTACATCACACTCTCTGCCCCCCTTCCTGCACCTCCTTCACTCCCATTTCATCCCTTTTTCACCTGTACAACTCCCCTTGTTCCCCCCTCTTCATCCCTCTTTCACCTGCACCTCTCCCCCTGTTTCCCCTCTTCATCCCTCTTTCACCTGCACCTCTCCCCCTGTTCCCCCTCTTCATCCCTTTTTCACCTGCACCACTCCCCCTGTTCCCCCTCTTTATCCTTCTTTCACCTGCACCTCTCCCCCTGTTCCCCCTCTTCATCCCAGTTTCACCTGCACCTCTCCCCCTGTTCCCCCTCTTCATCCCAGTTTCATCTGCACCACTCCCCCTGTTCCCCCTGTTCATTCCTGTTTCACCTGCACCTCTCCCCCTGTTCCCCCTCTTCATCCCAGTTCCACCTGCACCTCTCCCCCTGTTCCCCCTCTTCATCCCTGTTTCACCTGCACCACTGCCCCTGTTCCCCCCCTCTTTGGGATGAAGAGCTCTCCTGGCTGTCTGGGTTCGAATCCTTCATAGGTGTGGAGTTTTCAATTGCATATTGGCTTGGGGACCATTCAATCTTGTTCCCAAGCCATATATTTTATATATATATATATATAAATATATATATATATATATATATATATATATATATATATATATATATATATATATATATATATATATATATGCGAACAAGCCTGAATGGTCCCCAGGACAATATGCAACTGAAAACTCTATATATATTAGTTAGTTATATATATATATATATATATATTAGAGAAGAGAAGAAAGTATCAAGGTGGTCAGTGAGGATCCACAAGGTCTTCTCTGAGTACTCTTTATTTTCTTCTCCAAGGCTATGGGTCCCTACACTTGCACTAGAGGTGATACCCTTTCTAGGTTTAAAAAAAATCTCTCTCTCTCTCTCTCTCTCTCTCTCTCTCTATATATATATATATATATATATATATATATATATATATATATATATATATATGTATATATATATATATATATATATATATATATATATATATATATATATATATATATATATGTCGTACCTAGTAGCCAGAACGCACTTCTCAGCCTACTATGCAAGGCCCGATTTGCCTAATAAGCCAAGTTTTCCTTAATTAATATATTTTCTCTAATTTTTTTCTTATGAAATGATTATTATGCTACCTATTTCATTATGTTTGAGGACAATTCTTTTTTATTGGAGTTAAAATCAACGTAGATATATGACTGAACCTAATCAACCCTACCTAACCTAACCTAACCTATCTGTATAGGTTAGGTTAGGTTAGGTAGCCGTAAAAGTTAGGTTAGGTTAGGTTAGGTAGGTTAGGTAGTTGAAAAACCATTAATTCATGAAAACGTGGCTTATTAGGCCAATCGGGCCTTGCATAGTAGGCTGAGAAGTGAGTTCTGGCTAATAGGTACGACATATATATATATATATATATATATATATATATATATATATATATATATATATATATATATATATATATATATATATATATTTATATATATATATATAAATATATTTATAATATATATATTGTATTATAATAATTATGAATAAAATATTTTTATTCCTTTAAGTGTCATTGAAATTTTTTTATTTTTTTTTATTCAATTTATTATTTTTTATTATATTTTCATTCATTTAATAAGTGTTATGATTCGATTTTTAGTTCGTCATGTATTTACTTATTGTTTATATATTTATATATATATATATATATATATATATATATATATATATATATATATATATATATATATATATATATATATATATATATATATATATATATATATATGCGAACAAGCCTGAATGGTCCCCAGGACAATATGCAACTGAAAACTCACACCCCAGAAGTGACTCGAACCCATACTCCCAGAAGCAACGCAACTGGTATGTACAAGACGCCTTAATCCACTTGACCATCACGACCGGACAAAATGAGGTGATAGCCTAAGCTATTTGAACCACCCCACCGCCGGCACTCGGATAGTAAACTTGGGCATAGCATTTTACCAAATCACCTCATTCTTTGGGGCACACGTGAGGAACACAAATGCGAACAAGCCTGAATGGTCCCCAGGACAATATGCAACTGAAAACTCACACCCCAGAAGTGACTCGAACCCATACTCCCAGAAGCAACGCAACTGGTATGTACAAGACGCCTTAATCCACTTGACCATCACGACCGGACAAAATGAGGTGATAGCCTAGACACGATAGACACGACCGCATTTTGTCCGGTCGTGATGGTCAAGTGGATTAAGGCGTCTTGTACATACCAGTTGCGTTGCTTCTGGGAGTATGGGTTCGAGTCACTTCTGGGGTGTGAGTTTTCAGTTATATATATATATATATATATATATATATATATATATATATATATATATATATATATATATATGTGTGTGTATTTTCTTTAAAAATTGTAAATATATAAATATATATGTATATTTAAATATTGATCTGAGCCTGTGGATATGGACCCTCTGGGTCCAGGAGGCCATCTGTGTCCCCTCAGATGGTCTCCCTTATCACAGTTTGTGTCTATGGATGTGTGTCAGTGTGTGAGTCACTGTGAGTGTCCGGGTGAGTGTGGGTGTCCCTGTGAGTGTCCGGATGGTTATGTGTCCGGTTACATCTGTGGTTTCAGGAGGCCATCTGTGTCCCCTCAGATGGTCTCCCTTATCACAGTCTATGGATGTGTGTGTGTGAGTGTCCCTGTGAATGTTCGGATAAGGGTGTGTGTGTGTGTGTGTGTGAGTGTCCGGATTTATGTGAGGTTTGGTTCCAGGAACCATTTGTGTCCCCTCCTCCCCCAAATCTCCTCCCTTATTCCCACCGTGGGTTCGAATCCCAGGTGATTAGACCTACCCTAGGTCTATGGATCCAAGGTATCCATCCGTGGGCCCAACGGATTTCACCCCTTCCCCACTTTCCTAGGGCCAGGCCAATTCCAGCTATCCAGGGAACATGTCGAAACAGAGGCAGCTACAGGAGAGGACACACACAAATATTTGTGCCCTGCAGTTACACAACCGTTCCGACAGGCTCGATCGCAATCTATCCAGATGAGAACACGTTCTCCTCCGACTAGACCACGCTGGAGTCGCTGTATGTTTAAAATTTGGTTCCTTTATTTATAGTTAGTATTTTTTGTGTATTAATTGATTTGTTTTATATTTTTAATGACTTAGGTAGAGTGATTTAGGGAGTGGGGGGAGGTGGGGAGGTACTGGGGGAGGTGGTAGCGTATGTAGTAGATTATACGAGATCTTGGTTAGTTAGTATTTATCTTGTTGTGTTCACCTAGTTGTTCTTGCGAGGGTTGAGCTCTGCTCTTTCGGCCCGCCTCTCAACTGTGAATCAATCAATTTTTACTAGCTAATAAAAAAAAAATTCCACATACACACACCCAGGAAGCAGCCCGTAACAGGTGTCTAATGCCCAAGTACCTATGTACTGCTAGGTAAGAGGAGCATCATGAATGAATGAAACTCTGCTGATTTTCGTTGGCGCCATCACCGGGGGATCGAACTTTGACACTAGGATTACGAGTCGAGAGCGCTGTCCACTCAGTTATAAAGCCCCCTAGTGTGTGTATTGGTGCAAAAGATAATTTGGGAGAGGTTAATGGAAAAGAATGATGTTTGGTGGCCTTTAAGGCGCTGGAAGAGGGTTGCCAGTTATGAATTTAAATTATAAATTTATTAAGATAGGATATATATGCAAAAGACGTTGTGAGAGATAGTAAGAAAAGTGTTTCTGACTGAGGTTAGGTACTGTGTGATTTACTTGTATGTTAGGAAAAAGAATATTTATCAGAAACATAGATATTCTTTAGAAATGTTTGTTTGCAAATAGTTGCAAATTATTGGGTAAAAAGCCAATGGTTACCGTACCTTGAACAAACACACGTGAGCACAATTAGTCGACGGGGGTCAGAGAGGGAGAGTGAACAGCGAAACAGTAACAAAAAATGTGACAATAATGGGAAACTATGTCATTCAAACGTATACATGTTAACCATATAAATTACAATAACACTAAACGCGCGCATACGTACATATGTTAATCAACTTACATAAATAAACATTCACTAATATGTACCTTTAAAATGGACACATACAGATAATTACCGTACACATGTCAGTTTAATTACAGGTACACATAAACACATATAGCTTCACGTGTCTGTCGGTCATGACAATAGTACACATGGATACGAACACAAAACAGTCCATTATCAACTAGTGTGTGTGTGTGTGTGTGTGTGTGTGTGTGTGTGTGTGTGTGTGTGTGCGTGTGTGTGTGTGTGTGTGTGTGTGTGTGTGTGTGTGTGTGTGTGTGTGTGTGTTTTATCCTTATATTTACTATATGTATCTGCAGAATCGAGTTATTAGCTCTTGGACCCCGCCTATTAAATAAATGTATTTATCCTCTTTTATATCTACTACATCTATTTCTCTCTAACTAACACACACACAAACACACACACACACACATACACACACACACACACACACACAAACTGGAGGCGTAGCGTCTAAATGGAGAGAGTTCGATGGTTATAATCCTAATAGTCCCCGATCGAATCCCGGTTGATGCAATAGCAAATCGAAAGATATTCTTTAACCTGATTCGACTGTTCACCTAGCACAAATGTATCCATCAATGTATCCATCTATCTATCTACTTATATCTGTCAATCCATCAATCTATCTTCCCATTAAACCAACCATTTGTCATTATATACATCTATCTAACCATGTATCCGTCCATCAACTCATCTTTCTATCCATCCATATAGTCATCTGTCTTTCCGTCCATCAACTCATCTATGCATCCGTCTATCCGTCAAT
Source organism: Procambarus clarkii (assembly GCF_040958095.1). Classification (NCBI taxonomy): domain Eukaryota; kingdom Metazoa; phylum Arthropoda; class Malacostraca; order Decapoda; family Cambaridae; genus Procambarus; species Procambarus clarkii. The sequence goes on from NW_027189260.1 coordinate 122,513, forward strand.
ATATATATTTAGCAATCAATGTATCCATCCATCTATCTACCTATATAAATTTTCCATTAATCTATCCATTTATCATAAGCATCTATCAACACCCTCCCCACTCCCTCTCCTATTTTACTACCAAACTCCCTCCTTTCGTTCTGGCACCTTCTCCTTCCCTTTTCCTCCCTCTCATAAACCTGCTCATCCTGCATCCTTTTGCCCTTCCCACTCCCGCCCCTCTCCCATCCCGCCCTTCCCATCGTCTTCCCTCTCGCCGCAGATCCATCCCGTCGTTCTCATGTCTTCCGCCGCTTCTCACTCTCGCCCTTCCCTCTGTTTTTCCTCCCTCCCGTTGCTAGTCCTTCCCTTCGTTCACTCACCTTCCCTTCTTACCCATCATGTAGTCTTCCCTCCCGCCGCCATCCCTTCCCATCGTCCTCCCTCCCTCCTACATCACACTCTCTGCCCCCCTTCCTGCACCTCCTTCACTCCCATTTCATCCCTTTTTCACCTGTACAACTCCCCTTGTTCCCCCCTCTTCATCCCTCTTTCACCTGCACCTCTCCCCCTGTTTCCCCTCTTCATCCCTCTTTCACCTGCACCTCTCCCCCTGTTCCCCCTCTTCATCCCTTTTTCACCTGCACCACTCCCCCTGTTCCCCCTCTTTATCCTTCTTTCACCTGCACCTCTCCCCCTGTTCCCCCTCTTCATCCCATTTTCACCTGCACCTCTCCCCCTGTTCCCCCTCTTCATCCCAGTTTCATCTGCACCACTCCCCCTGTTCCCCCTGTTCATTCCTGTTTCACCTGCACCTCTCCCCCTGTTCCCCCTCTTCATCCCAGTTCCACCTGCACCTCTCCCCCTGTTCCCCCTCTTCATCCCTGTTTCACCTGCACCACTGCCCCTGTTCCCCCCCTCTTTGGGATGAAGAGCTCTCCTGGCTGTCTGGGTTCGAATCCTTCATAGGTGTGGAGTTTTCAATTGCATATTGGCTTGGGGACCATTCAATCTTGTTCCCAAGCCATATATTTTATATATATATATATATATAAATATATATATATATATATATATATATATATATATATATATATATATATATATATGCGAACAAGCCTGAATGGTCCCCAGGACAATATGCAACTGAAAACTCTATATATATTAGTTAGTTATATATATATATATATATATATATATTAGAGAAGAGAAGAAAGTATCAAGGTGGTCAGTGAGGATCCACAAGGTCTTCTCTGAGTACTCTTTATTTTCTTCTCCAAGGCTATGGGTCCCTACACTTGCACTAGAGGTGATACCCTTTCTAGGTTTAAAAAAAATCTCTCTCTCTCTCTCTCTCTCTCTCTCTATATATATATATATATATATATATATATATATATATATATATATATATATATATATATATATATATATATGTATATATATATATATATATATATATATATATATATATATATATATATATATATATATATGTCGTACCTAGTAGCCAGAACGCACTTCTCAGCCTACTATGCAAGGCCCGATTTGCCTAATAAGCCAAGTTTTCCTTAATTAATATATTTTCTCTAATTTTTTTCTTATGAAATGATTATTATGCTACCTATTTCATTATGTTTGAGGACAATTCTTTTTTATTGGAGTTAAAATCAACGTAGATATATGACTGAACCTAATCAACCCTACCTAACCTAACCTAACCTATCTGTATAGGTTAGGTTAGGTTAGGTAGCCGTAAAAGTTAGGTTAGGTTAGGTTAGGTAGGTTAGGTAGTTGAAAAACCATTAATTCATGAAAACGTGGCTTATTAGGCCAATCGGGCCTTGCATAGTAGGCTGAGAAGTGAGTTCTGGCTAATAGGTACGACATATATATATATATATATATATATATATATATATATATATATATATATATATATATATATATATATATATATATATATATATATATATATATATTTATATATATATATATAAATATATTTATAATATATATATATTGTATTATAATAATTATGAATAAAATATTTTTATTCCTTTAAGTGTCATTGACATTTTTTTATTTTTTTTTATTCAATTTATTATTTTTTATTATATTTTCATTCATTTAATAAGTGTTATGATTCGATTTTTAGTTCGTCATGTATTTACTTATTGTTTATATATATATATATATATATATATATATATATATATATATATATATATATATATATATATATATATATATATATATATATATATATATATATGCGAACAAGCCTGAATGGTCCCCAGGACAATATGCAACTGAAAACTCACACCCCAGAAGTGACTCGAACCCATACTCCCAGAAGCAACGCAACTGGTATGTACAAGACGCCTTAATCCACTTGACCATCACGACCGGACAAAATGAGGTGATAGCCTAAGCTATTTGAACCACCCCACCGCCGGCACTCGGATAGTAAACTTGGGCATAGCATTTTACCAAATCACCTCATTCTTTGGGGCACACGTGAGGAACACAAATGCGAACAAGCCTGAATGGTCCCCAGGACAATATGCAACTGAAAACTCACACCCCAGAAGTGACTCGAACCCATACTCCCAGAAGCAACGCAACTGGTATGTACAAGACGCCTTAATCCACTTGACCATCACGACCGGACAAAATGAGGTGATAGCCTAGACACGATAGACACGACCGCATTTTGTCCGGTCGTGATGGTCAAGTGGATTAAGGCGTCTTGTACATACCAGTTGCGTTGCTTCTGGGAGTATGGGTTCGAGTCACTTCTGGGGTGTGAGTTTTCAGTTATATATATATATATATATATATATATATATATATATATATATATATATATATATATATATATATGTGTGTGTGTATTTTCTTTAAAAATTGTAAATATATAAATATATATGTATATTTAAATATTGATCTGAGCCTGTGGATATGGACCCTCTGGGTCCAGGAGGCCATCTGTGTCCCCTCAGATGGTCTCCCTTATCACAGTTTGTGTCTATGGATGTGTGTCAGTGTGTGAGTCACTGTGAGTGTCCGGGTGAGTGTGGGTGTCCCTGTGAGTGTCCGGATGGTTATGTGTCCGGTTACATCTGTGGTTTCAGGAGGCCATCTGTGTCCCCTCAGATGGTCTCCCTTATCACAGTCTATGGATGTGTGTGTGTGAGTGTCCCTGTGAATGTTCGGATAAGGGTGTGTGTGTGTGTGTGTGTGAGTGTCCGGATTTATGTGAGGTTTGGTTCCAGGAACCATTTGTGTCCCCTCCTCCCCCAAATCTCCTCCCTTATTCCCACCGTGGGTTCGAATCCCAGGTGATTAGACCTACCCTAGGTCTATGGATCCAAGGTATCCATCCGTGGGCCCAACGGATTTCACCCCTTCCCCACTTTCCTAGGGCCAGGCCAATTCCAGCTATCCAGGGAACATGTCGAAACAGAGGCAGCTACAGGAGAGGACACACACAAATATTTGTGCCCTGCAGTTACACAACCGTTCCGACAGGCTCGATCGCAATCTATCCAGATGAGAACACGTTCTCCTCCGACTAGACCACGCTGGAGTCGCTGTATGTTTAAAATTTGGTTCCTTTATTTATAGTTAGTATTTTTTGTGTATTAATTGATTTGTTTTATATTTTTAATGACTTAGGTAGAGTGATTTAGGGAGTGGGGGGAGGTGGGGAGGTACTGGGGGAGGTGGTAGCGTATGTAGTAGATTATACGAGATCTTGGTTAGTTAGTATTTATCTTGTTGTGTTCACCTAGTTGTTCTTGCGAGGGTTGAGCTCTGCTCTTTCGGCCCGCCTCTCAACTGTGAATCAATCAATTTTTACTAGCTAATAAAAAAAAAATTCCACATACACACACCCAGGAAGCAGCCCGTAACAGGTGTCTAATGCCCAAGTACCTATGTACTGCTAGGTAAGAGGAGCATCATGAATGAATGAAACTCTGCTGATTTTCGTTGGCGCCATCACCGGGGGATCGAACTTTGACACTAGGATTACGAGTCGAGAGCGCTGTCCACTCAGTTATAAAGCCCCCTAGTGTGTGTATTGGTGCAAAAGATAATTTGGGAGAGGTTAATGGAAAAGAATGATGTTTGGTGGCCTTTAAGGCGCTGGAAGAGGGTTGCCAGTTATGAATTTAAATTATAAATTTATTAAGATAGGATATATATGCAAAAGACGTTGTGAGAGATAGTAAGAAAAGTGTTTCTGACTGAGGTTAGGTACTGTGTGATTTACTTGTATGTTAGGAAAAAGAATATTTATCAGAAACATAGATATTCTTTAGAAATGTTTGTTTGCAAATAGTTGCAAATTATTGGGTAAAAAGCCAATGGTTACCGTACCTTGAACAAACACACATGAGCACAATTAGTCGACGGGGGTCAGAGAGGGAGAGTGAACAGCGAAACAGTAACAAAAAATGTGACAATAATGGGAAACTATGTCATTCAAACGTATACATGTTAACCATATAAATTACAATAACACTAAACGCGCGCATACGTACATATGTTAATCAACTTACATAAATAAACATTCACTAATATGTACCTTTAAAATGGACACATACAGATAATTACCGTACACATGTCAGTTTAATTACAGGTACACATAAACACATATAGCTTCACGTGTCTGTCGGTCATGACAATAGTACACATGGATACGAACACAAAACAGTCCATTATCAACTAGTGTGTGTGTGTGTGTGTGTGTGTGTGTGTGTGTGTGTGTGTGTGTGTGTGTGTGTGTGTGTGTGTGTGTGTGTGTGTGTGTGTGTGTGTGTGTGTTTTATCCTTATATTTACTATATGTATCTGCAGAATCGAGTTATTAGCTCTTGGACCCCGCCTATTAAATAAATGTATTTATCCTCTTTTATATCTACTACATCTATTTCTCTCTAACTAACACACACACAAACGCACACACACACACATACACACACACACACACACACACACACACACACAAACTGGAGGCGTAGCGTCTAAATGGAGAGAGTTCGATGGTTATAATCCTAATAGTCCCCGATCGAATCCCGGTTGATGCAATAGCAAATCGAAAGATATTCTTTAACCTGATTCGACTGTTCACCTAGCACAAATGTATCCATCAATGTATCCATCTATCTATCTACTTATATCTGTCAATCCATCAATCTATCTTCCCATTAAACCAACCATTTATCATTATATACATCTATCTATCCATGTATCCGTCCATCAACTCATCTTTCTATCCATCCATATAGTCATCTGTCTTTCCGTCCATCAACTCATCTATGCATCCGTCTATCCGTCAATATATATATTTAGCAATCAATGTATCCATCCATCTATCTACCTATATAAATTTTTCATTAATCTATCCATTTATCATAAGCATCTATCAACACCCTCCCCACTCCCTCTCCTATTTTACTACCAAACTCCCTCCTTTCGTTCTGGCACCTTCTCCTTCCCTTTTCCTCCCTCTCATAAACCTGCTCATCCTCCATCCTTTTGCCCTTCCCACTCCCGCCCCTCTCCCATCCCGCCCTTCCCATCGTCTTCCCTCTCGCCGCAGATCCATCCCGTCGTTCTCATGTCTTCCGCCGCTTCTCACTCTCGCCCTTCCCTCTGTTTTTCCTCCCTCCCGTTGCTAGTCCTTCCCTTCGTTCACTCACCTTCCCTTCTTACCCATCATGTAGTCTTCCCTCCCGCCGCCATCCCTTCCCATCGTCCTCCCTCCCTCCTACATCACACTCTCTGCCCCCCTTCCTGCACCTCCTTCACTCCCATTTCATCCCTTTTTCACCTGTACAACTCCCCTTGTTCCCCCCTCTTCATCCCTCTTTCACCTGCACCTCTCCCCCTGTTCCCCCTCTTCATCCCTCTTTCACCTGCACCTCTCCCCCTGTTCCCCCTCTTCATCCCTTTTTCACCTGCACCACTCCCCCTGTTCCCCCTCTTCATCCTTCTTTCACCTGCACCTCTCCCCCTGTTCCCCCTCTTCATCCCAGTTTCACCTGCACCTCTCCCCCTGTTCCCCCTCTTCATCCCAGTTTCATCTGCACCACTCCCCCTGTTCCCCCTCTTCATTCCTGTTTCACTTGCACCTCTCCCCCTGTTCCCCCTCTTCATCCCAGTTCCACCTGCACCTCTCCCCCTGTTCCCCCTCTTCATCCCTGTTTCACCTGCACCACTGCCCCTGTTCCCCCCCTCTTTGGGATGAAGAGCTCTCCTGGCTGTCTGGGTTCGAATCCTTCATAGGTGTGGAGTTTTCAATTGCATATTGGCTTGGGGACCATTCAATCTTGTTCCCAAGCCATATATTTTATATATATATATATAAATATATATATATATATATATATATATATATATATATATATATATATATATATATATATATATATATATATATATATATATATATATATATATATATATATGCGAACAAGCCTGAATGGTCCCCAGGACAATATGCAACTGAAAACTCTATATATATTAGTTAGTTATATATATATATATATATATATATATATTAGAGAAGAGAAGAAAGTATCAAGGTGGTCAGTGAGGATCCACAAGGTCTTCTCTGAGTACTCTTTATTTTCTTCTCCAAGGCTATGGGTCCCTACACTTGCACTAGAGGTGATACCCTTTCTAGGTTTAAAAAAAATCTCTCTCTCTCTCTCTCTCTCTCTATATATATATATATATATATATATATATATATATATATATATATATATATATATATATATATATATATATATATATATATATATATATATATGTCGTACCTAGTAGCCAGAACGCACTTCTCAGCCTACTATGCAAGGCCCGATTTGCCTAATAAGCCAAGTTTTCCTTAATTAATATATTTTCTCTAATTTTTTTCTTATGAAATGATTATTATGCTACCTATTTCATTATGTTTGAGGACAATTTTTTTTTATTGGAGTTAAAATCAACGTAGATATATGACTGAACCTAATCAACCCTACCTAACCTAACCTAACCTATCTGTATAGGTTAGGTTAGGTTAGGTAGCCGTAAAAGTTAGGTTAGGTTAGGTTAGGTAGGTTAGGTAGTTGAAAAAACATTAATTCATGAAAACGTGGCTTATTAGGCCAATCGGGCCTTGCATAGTAGGCTGAGAAGTGAGTTCTGGCTAATAGGTACGACATATATATATATATATATATATATATATATATATATATATATATATATATATATATATATATATATGTATATATATATATATATATTTATATATATATATATAAATATATTTATAATATATATATTGTATTATAATAATTATGAATAAAATATTTTTATTCCTTTAAGTGTCATTGACATTTTTTTATTTTTTTTTATTCAATTTATTATTTTTTATTATATTTTCATTCATTTAATAAGTGTTATGATTCGATTTTTAGTTCGTCATGTATTTACTTATTGTTTATATATTTATATATATATATATATATATATATACATATATATATATATATATATATATATATATATATATATATATATATATATATATATATATATATATATATATATATATATATATATATATATATATATATATATATATATGCGAACAAGCCTGAATGGTCCCCAGGACAATATGCAACTGAAAACTCACACCCCAGAAGTGACTCGAACCCATACTCCCAGAAGCAACGCAACTGGTATGTACAAGACGCCTTAATCCACTTGACCATCACGACCGGACAAAATGAGGTGATAGCCTAAGCTATTTGAACCACCCCACCGCCGGCACTCGGATAGTAAACTTGGGCATAGCATTTTACCAAATCACCTCATTCTTTGGGGCACACGTGAGGAACACAAATGCGAACAAGCCTGAATGGTCCCCAGGACAATATGCAACTGAAAACTCACACCCCAGAAGTGACTCGAACCCATACTCCCAGAAGCAACGCAACTGGTATGTACAAGACGCCTTAATCCACTTGACCATCACGACCGGACAAAATGAGGTGATAGCCTAGACACGATAGACACGACCGCATTTTGTGATAGCCGTGATGGTCAAGTGGATTAAGGCGTCTTGTACATACCAGTTGCGTTGCTTCTGGGAGTATGGGTTCGAGTCACTTCTGGGGTGTGAGTTTTCAGTTATATATATATATATATATATATATGTGTGTGTATTTTCTTTAAAAATTGTAAATATATAAATATATATGTATATTTAAATATTGATCTGAGCCTGTGGATATGGACCCTCTGGGTCCAGGAGGCCATCTGTATCCCCTCAGATGGTCTCCCTTATCACAGTTTGTGTCTATGGATGTGTGTCAGTGTGTGAGTCACTGTGAGTGTCCGGGTGAGTGTGGGTGTCCCTGTGAGTGTCCGGATGGTTATGTGTCCGGTTACATCTGTGGTTTCAGGAGGCCATCTGTGTCCCCTCAGATGGTCTCCCTTATCACAGTCTATGGATGTGTGTGTGTGAGTGTCCCTGTGAATGTTCGGATAAGGGTGTGTGTGTGTGTGTGTGTGAGTGTCCGGATTTATGTGAGGTTTGGTTCCAGGAACCATTTGTGTCCCCTCCTCCCCCAAATCTCCTCTCTTATTCCCACCGTGGGTTCGAATCCCAGGTGATTAGACCTACCCTAGGTCTATGGATCCAAGGTATCCATCCGTGGGCCCAACGGATTTCACCCCTTCCCCACTTTCCTAGGGCCAGGCCAATTCCAGCTATCCAGGGAACATGTCGAAACAGAGGCAGCTACAGGAGAGGACACACACAAATATTTGTGCCCTGCAGTTACACAACCGTTCCGACAGGCTCGATCGCAATCTATCCAGATGAGAACACGTTCTCCTCCGACTAGACCACGCTGGAGTCGCTGTATGTTTAAAATTTGGTTCCTTTATTTATAGTTAGTATTTTTTGTGTATTAATTGATTTGTTTTATATTTTTAATGACTTAGGTAGAGTGATTTAGGGAGTGGGGGGAGGTGGGGAGGTACTGGGGGAGGTGGTAGCGTATGTAGTAGATTATACGAGATCTTGGTTAGTTAGTATTTATCTTGTTGTGTTCACCTAGTTGTTCTTGCGAGGGTTGAGCTCTGCTCTTTCGGCCCGCCTCTCAACTGTGAATCAATCAATTTTTACTAGCTAATAAAAAAAAAATTCCACATACACACACCCAGGAAGCAGCCCGTAACAGGTGTCTAATGCCCAAGTACCTATGTACTGCTAGGTAAGAGGAGCATCATGAATGAATGAAACTCTGCTGATTTTCGTTGGCGCCATCACCGGGGGATCGAACTTTGACACTAGGATTACGAGTCGAGAGCGCTGTCCACTCAGTTATAAAGCCCCCTAGTGTGTGTATTGGTGCAAAAGATAATTTGGGAGAGGTTAATGGAAAAGAATGATGTTTGGTGGCCTTTAAGGCGCTGGAAGAGGGTTGCCAGTTATGAATTTAAATTATAAATTTATTAAGATAGGATATATATGCAAAAGACGTTGTGAGAGATAGTAAGAAAAGTGTTTCTGACTGAGGTTAGGTACTGTGTGATTTACTTGTATGTTAGGAAAAAGAATATTTATCAGAAACACAGATATTCTTTAGAAATGTTTGTTTGCAAATAGTTGCAAATTATTCGGTAAAAAGCCAATGGTTACCGTACCTTGAACAAACACACGTGAGCACAATTAGTCGACGGGGGTCAGAGAGGGAGAGTGAACAGCGAAACAGTAACAAAAAATGTGACAATAATGGGAAACTATGTCATTCAAACGTATACATGTTAACCATATAAATTACAATAACACTAAACGCGCGCATACGTACATATGTTAATCAACTTACATAAATAAACATTCACTAATATGTACCTTTAAAATGGACACATACAGATAATTACCGTACACATGTCAGTTTAATTACAGGTACACATAAACACATATAGCTTCACGTGTCTGTCGGTCATGACAATAGTACACATGGATACGAACACAAAACAGTCCATTATCAACTAGTGTGTGTGTGTGTGTGTGTGTGTGTGTGTGTGTGTGTGTGTGTGTGTGTGTGTGTGTGTGTGTGCGTGTGTGTGTGTGTGTGTGTGTGTGTGTGTGTGTGTGTTTTATCCTTATATTTACTATATGTATCTGCAGAATCGAGTTATTAGCTCTTGGACCCCGCCTATTAAATAAATGTATTTATCCTCTTTTATATCTACTACATCTATTTCTCTCTAACTAACACACACACAAACGCACACACACACACATACACACACACACACACACACACACAAACTGGAGGCGTAGCGTCTAAATGGAGAGAGTTCGATGGTTATAATCCTAATAGTCCCCGATCGAATCCCGGTTGATGCAATAGCAAATCGAAAGATATTCTTTAACCTGATTCGACTGTTCACCTAGCACAAATGTATCCATCAATGTATCCATCTATCTATCTACTTATATCTGTCAATCCATCAATCTATCTTCCCATTAAACCAACCATTTATCATTATATACATCTATCTATCCATGTATCCGTCCATCAACTCATCTTTCTATCCATCCATATAGTCATCTGTCTTTCCGTCCATCAACTCATCTATGCATCCGTCTATCCGTCAATATATATATTTAGCAATCAATGTATCCATCCATCTATCTACCTATATAAATTTTTCATTAATCTATCCATTTATCATAAGCATCTATCAACACCCTCCCCACTCCCTCTCCTATTTTACTACCAAACTCCCTCCTTTCGTTCTGGCACCTTCTCCTTCCCTTTTCCTCCCTCTCATAAACCTGCTCATCCTCCATCCTTTTGCCCTTCCCACTCCCGCCCCTCTCCCATCCCGCCCTTCCCATCGTCTTCCCTCTCGCCGCAGATCCATCCCGTCGTTCTCATGTCTTCCGCCGCTTCTCACTCTCGCCCTTCCCTCTGTTTTTCCTCCCTCCCGTTGCTAGTCCTTCCCTTCGTTCACTCACCTTCCCTTCTTACCCATCATGTAGTCTTCCCTCCCGCCGCCATCCCTTCCCATCGTCCTCCCTCCCTCCTACATCACACTCTCTGCCCCCCTTCCTGCACCTCCTTCACTCCCATTTCATCCCTTTTTCACCTGTACAACTCCCCTTGTTCCCCCCTCTTCATCCCTCTTTCACCTGCACCTCTCCCCCTGTTCCCCCTCTTCATCCCTCTTTCACCTGCACCTCTCCCCCTGTTCCCCCTCTTCATCCCTTTTTCACCTGCACCACTCCCCCTGTTCCCCCTCTTCATCCTTCTTTCACCTGCACCTCTCCCCCTGTTCCCCCTCTTCATCCCAGTTTCATCTGCACCACTCCCCCTGTTCCCCCTCTTCATTCCTGTTTCACCTGCACCTCTCCCCCTGTTCCCCCTCTTCATCCCAGTTCCACCTGCACCTCTCCCCCTGTTCCCCCTCTTCATCCCTGTTTCACCTGCACCACTGCCCCTGTTCCCCCCCTCTTTGGGATGAAGAGCTCTCCTGGCTGTCTGGGTTCGAATCCTTCATAGGTGTGGAGTTTTCAATTGCATATTGGCTTGGGGACCATTCAATCTTGTTCCCAAGCCATATATTTTATATATATATATATATATATATATATAAATATATATATATATATATATATATATATATATATATATATATATATATATATATATATATATATATATATATATATATATATGCGAACAAGCCTGAATGGTCCCCAGGACAATATGCAACTGAAAACTCTATATATATTAGTTAGTTATATATATATATATATATATATTAGAGAAGAGAAGAAAGTATCAAGGTGGTCAGTGAGGATCCACAAGGTCTTCTCTGAGTACTCTTTATTTTCTTCTCCAAGGCTATGGGTCCCTACACTTGCACTAGAGGTGATACCCTTTCTAGGTTTAAAAAAAATCTCTCTCTCTCTCTCTCTCTCTCTCTATATATATATATATATATATATATATATATATATATATATATATATATATATATATATATATATATATATATATATATATATATATATATATATATATATATATATATGTCGTACCTAGTAGCCAGAACGCACTTCTCAGCCTACTATGCAAGGCCCGATTTGCCTAATAAGCCAAGTTTTCCTTAATTAATATATTTTCTCTAATTTTTTTCTTATGAAATGATTATTATGCTACCTATTTCATTATGTTTGAGGACAATTTTTTTTTATTGGAGTTAAAATCAACGTAGATATATGACTGAACCTAATCAACCCTACCTAACCTAACCTAACCTATCTGTATAGGTTAGGTTAGGTTAGGTAGCCGTAAAAGTTAGGTTAGGTTAGGTTAGGTAGGTTAGGTAGTTGAAAAACCATTAATTCATGAAAACGTGGCTTATTAGGCCAATCGGGCCTTGCATAGTAGGCTGAGAAAAGTGAGTTCTGGCTAATAGGTACGACATATATATATATATATATATATATATATATATATATATATATATATATATATATATATATATATATATATATTTATATATATATATATATAAATATATTTATAATATATATATTGTATTATAATAATTATGAATAAAATATTTTTATTCCTTTAAGTGTCATTGACATTTTTTTATTTTTTTTTATTCAATTTATTATTTTTGATTATATTTTCATTCATTTAATAAGTGTTATGATTCGATTTTTAGTTCGTCATGTATTTACTTATTGTTTATATATTTATATATATATATATATATATATATATATATATATATATATATATATATATATATATATATATATATATATATATATGCGAACAAGCCTGAATGGTCCCCAGGACAATATGCAACTGAAAACTCACACCCCAGAAGTGACTCGAACCCATACTCCCAGAAGCAACGCAACTGGTATGTACAAGACGCCTTAATCCACTTGACCATCACGACCGGACAAAATGAGGTGATAGCCTAAGCTATTTGAACCACCCCACCGCCGGCACTCGGATAGTAAACTTGGGCATAGCATTTTACCAAATCACCTCATTCTTTGGGGCACACGTGAGGAACACAAATGCGAACAAGCCTGAATGGTCCCCAGGACAATATGCAACTGAAAACTCACACCCCAGAAGTGACTCGAACCCATACTCCCAGAAGCAACGCAACTGGTATGTACAAGACGCCTTAATCCACTTGACCATCACGACCGGACAAAATGAGGTGATAGCCTAGACACGATAGACACGACCGCATTTTGTCCGGTCGTGATGGTCAAGTGGATTAAGGCGTCTTGTACATACCAGTTGCGTTTCTTCTGGGAGTATGGGTTCGAGTCACTTCTGGGGTGTGAGTTTTCAGTTATATATATATATATATATATATGTGTGTGTATTTTCTTTAAAAATTGTAAATATATAAATATATATGTATATTTAAATATTGATCTGAGCCTGTGGATATGGACCCTCTGGGTCCAGGAGGCCATCTGTGTCCCCTCAGATGGTCTCCCTTATCACAGTTTGTGTCTATGGATGTGTGTCAGTGTGTGAGTCACTGTGAGTGTCCGGGTGAGTGTGGGTGTCCCTGTGAGTGTCCGGATGGTTATGTGTCCGGTTACATCTGTGGTTTCAGGAGGCCATCTGTGTCCCCTCAGATGGTCTCCCTTATCACAGTCTATGGATGTGTGTGTGTGAGTGTCCCTTTGAATGTTCGGATAAGGGTGTGTGTGTGTGTGTGTGTGTGAGTGTCCGGATTTATGTGAGGTTTGGTTCCAGGAACCATTTGTGTCCCCTCCTCCCCCAAATCTCCTCCCTTATTCCCACCGTGGGTTCGAATCCCAGGTGATTAGACCTACCCTAGGTCTATGGATCCAAGGTATCCATCCGTGGGCCCAACGGATTTCACCCCTTCCCCACTTTCCTAGGGCCAGGCCAATTCCAGCTATCCAGGGAACATGTCGAAACAGAGGCAGCTACAGGAGAGGACACACACAAATATTTGTGCCCTGCAGTTACACAACCGTTCCGACAGGCTCGATCGCAATCTATCCAGATGAGAACACGTTCTCCTCCGACTAGACCACGCTGGAGTCGCTGTATGTTTAAAATTTGGTTCCTTTATTTATAGTTAGTATTTTTTGTGTATTAATTGATTTGTTTTATATTTTTAATGACTTAGGTAGAGTGATTTAGGGAGTGGGGGGAGGTGGGGAGGTACTGGGGGAGGTGGTAGCGTATGTAGTAGATTATACGAGATCTTGGTTAGTTAGTATTTATCTTGTTGTGTTCACCTAGTTGTTCTTGCGAGGGTTGAGCTCTGCTCTTTCGGCCCGCCTCTCAACTGTGAATCAATCAATTTTTACTAGCTAATAAAAAAAAAATTCCACATACACACACCCAGGAAGCAGCCCGTAACAGGTGTCTAATGCCCAAGTACCTATGTACTGCTAGGTAAGAGGAGCATCATGAATGAATGAAACTCTGCTGATTTTCGTTGGCGCCATCACCGGGGGATCGAACTTTGACACTATGATTACGAGTCGAGAGCGCTGTCCACTCAGTTATAAAGCCCCCTAGTGTGTGTATTGGTGCAAAAGATAATTTGGGAGAGGTTAATGGAAAAGAATGATGTTTGGTGGCCTTTAAGGCGCTGGAAGAGGGTTGCCAGTTATGAATTTAAATTATAAATTTATTAAGATAGGATATATATGCAAAAGACGTTGTGAGAGATAGTAAGAAAAGTGTTTCTGACTGAGGTTAGGTACTGTGTGATTTACTTGTATGTTAGGAAAAAGAATATTTATCAGAAACATAGATATTCTTTAGAAATGTTTGTTTGCAAATAGTTGCAAATTATTGGGTAAAAAGCCAATGGTTACCGTACCTTGAACAAACACACGTGAGCACAATTAGTCGACGGGGGTCAGAGAGGGAGAGTGAACAGCGAAACAGTAACAAAAAATGTGACAATAATGGGAAACTATGTCATTCAAACGTATACATGTTAACCATATAAATTACAATAACACTAAACGCGCGCATACGTACATATGTTAATCAACTTACATAAATAAACATTCACTAATATGTACCTTTAAAATGGACACATACAGATAATTACCGTACACATGTCAGTTTAATTACAGGTACACATAAACACATATAGCTTCACGTGTCTGTCGGTCATGACAATAGTACACATGGATACGAACACAAAACAGTCCATTATCAACTAGTGTGTGTGTGTGTGTGTGTGTGTGTGTGTGTGTGTGTGTGTGTGTGTGTGTGTGTGTGTGTGTGTGTGTGTGTGTGTGTGTGTGTGTGTGTGTGTGTGTGTGTGTGTTTTATCCTTATATTTACTATATGTATCTGCAGAATCGAGTTATTAGCTCTTGGACCCCGCCTATTAAATAAATGTATTTATCCTCTTTTATATCTACTACATCTATTTCTCTCTATCTAACACACACAGAAACGCACACACACACACATACACACACACACACACACACACACACACAAACTGGAGGCGTAGCGTCTAAATGGAGAGAGTTCGATGGTTATAATCCTAATAGTCCCCGATCGAATCCCGGTTGATGCAATAGCAAATCGAAAGATATTCTTTAACCTGATTCGACTGTTCACCTAGCACAAATGTATCCATCAATGTATCCATCTATCTATCTACTTATATCTGTCAATCCATCAATCTATCTTCCCATTAAACCAACCATTTATCATTATATACATCTATCTATCCATGTATCCGTCCATCAACTCATCTTTCTATCCATCCATATAGTCATCTGTCTTTCCGTCCATCAACTCATCTATGCATCCGTCTATCCGTCAATATATATATTTAGCAATCAATGTATCCATCCCTCTATCTACCTATATAAATTTTCCATTAATCTATCCATTTATCATAAGCATCTATCAACACCCTCCCCACTCCCTCTCCGATTTTACTACCAAACTCCCTCCTTTCGTTCTGGCACCTTCTCCTTCCCTTTTCCTCCCTCTCATAAACCTGCTCATCCTCCATCCTTTTGCCCTTTCCACTCCCGCCCCTCTCCCATCCCGCCCTTCCCATCGTCTTCCCTCTCGCCGCAGATCCATCCCGTCGTTCTCATGTCTTCCGCCGCTTCTCACTCTCGCCCTTCCCTCTGTTTTTCCTCCCTCCCGTTGCTAGTCCTTCCCTTCGTTCACTCACCTTCCCTTCTTACCCATCATGTAGTCTTCCCTCCCGCCGCCATCCCTTCCCATCGTCCTCCCTCCCTCCTACATCACACTCTCTGCCCCCCTTCCTGCACCTCCTTCACTCCCATTTCATCCCTTTTTCACCTGTACAACTCCCCTTGTTCCCCCCTCTTCATCCCTCTTTCACCTGCACCTCTCCCCCTGTTCCCCCTCTTCATCCCTCTTTCACCTGCACCTCTCCCCCTGTTCCCCCTCTTCATCCCTTTTTCACCTGCACCACTCCCCCTGTTCCCCCTCTTCATCCTTCTTTCACCTGCACCTCTCCCCCTGTTACCCCTCTTCATCCCAGTTTCACCTGCACCTCTCCCCCTGTTCCCCCTCTTCATCCCAGTTTCATCTGCACCACTCCCCCTGTTCCCCCTCTTCATTCCTGTTTCACCTGCACCTCTCCCCCTGTTCCCCCTCTTCATCCCAGTTCCACCTGCACCTCTCCCCCTGTTCCCCCTCTTCATCCCTGTTTCACCTGCACCACTGCCCCTGTTCCCCCCCTCTTT
Organism: Procambarus clarkii; assembly: GCF_040958095.1. Taxonomy (NCBI): domain Eukaryota; kingdom Metazoa; phylum Arthropoda; class Malacostraca; order Decapoda; family Cambaridae; genus Procambarus; species Procambarus clarkii. The sequence goes on from NW_027189260.1 coordinate 139,304, forward strand.
GGGATGAAGAGCTCTCCTGGCTGTCTGGGTTCGAATCCTTCATAGGTGTGGAGTTTTCAATTGCATATTGGCTTGGGGACCATTCAATCTTGTTCCCAAGCCATATATTTTATATATATATATATATATATATATATATATATATATATATATATATATATATATATATATATATAAATATATATATATATATATATATATATATATATATATATATATATATATATATATATATATATATATATATATATATATATATGCGAACAAGCCTGAATGGTCCCCAGGACAATATGCAACTGAAAACTCTATATATATTAGTTAGTTATATATATATATATATATATATATATATATATTAGAGAAGAGAAGAAAGTATCAAGGTGGTCAGTGAGGATCCACAAGGTCTTCTCTGAGTACTCTTTATTTTCTTCTCCAAGGCTATGGGTCCCTACACTTGCACTAGAGGTGATACCCTTTCTAGGTTTAAAAAAAATCTCTCTCTCTCTCTCTCTCTCTCTCTCTCTCTCTCTCTCTATATATATATATATATATATATATATATATATATATATATATATATATATATATATATATATATATATATATATATATGTCGTACCTAGTAGCCAGAACGCACTTCTCAGCCTACTATGCAAGGCCCGATTTGCCTAATAAGCCAAGTTTTCCTTAATTAATATATTTTCTCTAATTTTTTTCTTATGAAATGATTATTATGCTACCTATTTCATTATGTTTGAGGACAATTTTTTTTTATTGGAGTTAAAATCAACGTAGATATATGACTGAACCTAATCAACCCTACCTAACCTAACCTAACCTATCTGTATAGGTTAGGTTAGGTTAGGTAGCCGTAAAAGTTAGGTTAGGTTAGGTTAGGTAGGTTAGGTAGTTGAAAAACCATTAATTCATGAAAACGTGGCTTATTAGGCCAATCGGGCCTTGCATAGTAGGCTGAGAAGTGAGTTCTGGCTAATAGGTACGACATATATATATATATATATATATATATATATATATATATATATATATATATATATATATATATATATATATATATATTTATATATATATATATATAAATATATTTATAATATATATATTGTATTATAATAATTATGAATAAAATATTTTTATTCCTTTAAGTGTCATTGACATTTTTTTATTTTTTTTTATTCAATTTATTATTTTTTATTATATTTTCATTCATTTAATAAGTGTTATGATTCGATTTTTAGTTCGTCATGTATTTACTTATTGTTTATATATTTATATATATATATATATATATATATATATATATATATATATATATATATATATATATATATGCGAACAAGCCTGAATGGTCCCCAGGACAATATGCAACTGAAAACTCACACCCCAGAAGTGACTCGAACCCATACTCCCAGAAGCAACGCAACTGGTATGTACAAGACGCCTTAATCCACTTGACCATCACGACCGGACAAAATGAGGTGATAGCCTAGACACGATAGACACGACCGCATTTTGTCCGGTCGTGATGGTCAAGTGGATTAAGGCGTCTTGTACATACCAGTTGCGTTGCTTCTGGGAGTATGGGTTCGAGTCACTTCTGGGGTGTGAGTTTTCAGTTATATATATATATATATATATATATATATATATATATATATATATATATATATATATATATATATATATATATGTGTGTGTATTTTCTTTAAAAATTGTAAATATATAAATATATATGTATATTTAAATATTGATCTGAGCCTGTGGATATGGACCCTCTGGGTCCAGGAGGCCATCTGTGTCCCCTCAGATGGTCTCCCTTATCACAGTTTGTGTCTATGGATGTGTGTCAGTGTGTGAGTCACTGTGAGTGTCCGGGTGAGTGTGGGTGTCCCTGTGAGTGTCCGGATGGTTATGTGTCCGGTTACATCTGTGGTTTCAGGAGGCCATCTGTGTCCCCTCAGATGGTCTCCCTTATCACAGTCTATGGATGTGTGTGTGTGAGTGTCCCTGTGAATGTTCGGATAAGGGTGTGTGTGTGTGTGTGTGTGAGTGTCCGGATTTATGTGAGGTTTGGTTCCAGGAACCATTTGTGTCCCCTCCTCCCCCAAATCTCCTCCCTTATTCCCACCGTGGGTTCGAATCCCAGGTGATTAGACCTACCCTAGGTCTATGGATCCAAGGTATCCATCCGTGGGCCCAACGGATTTCACCCCTTCCCCACTTTCCTAGGGCCAGGCCAATTCCAGCTATCCAGGGAACATGTCGAAACAGAGGCAGCTACAGGAGAGGACACACACAAATATTTGTGCCCTGCAGTTACACAACCGTTCCGACAGGCTCGATCGCAATCTATCCAGATGAGAACACGTTCTCCTCCGACTAGACCACGCTGGAGTCGCTGTATGTTTAAAATTTGGTTCCTTTATTTATAGTTAGTATTTTTTGTGTATTAATTGATTTGTTTTATATTTTTAATGACTTAGGTAGAGTGATTTAGGGAGTGGGGGGAGGTGGGGAGGTACTGGGGGAGGTGGTAGCGTATGTAGTAGATTATACGAGATCTTGGTTAGTTAGTATTTATCTTGTTGTGTTCACCTAGTTGTTCTTGCGAGGGTTGAGCTCTGCTCTTTCGGCCCGCCTCTCAACTGTGAATCAATCAATTTTTACTAGCTAATAAAAAAAAAATTCCACATACACACACCCAGGAAGCAGCCCGTAACAGGTGTCTAATGCCCAAGTACCTATGTACTGCTAGGTAAGAGGAGCATCATGAATGAATGAAACTCTGCTGATTTTCGTTGGCGCCATCACCGGGGGATCGAACTTTGACACTAGGATTACGAGTCGAGAGCGCTGTCCACTCAGTTATAAAGCCCCCTAGTGTGTGTATTGGTGCAAAAGATAATTTGGGAGAGGTTAATGGAAAAGAATGATGTTTGGTGGCCTTTAAGGCGCTGGAAGAGGGTTGCCAGTTATGAATTTAAATTATAAATTTATTAAGATAGGATATATATGCAAAAGACGTTGTGAGAGATAGTAAGAAAAGTGTTTCTGACTGAGGTTAGGTACTGTGTGATTTACTTGTATGTTAGGAAAAAGAATATTTATCAGAAACATAGATATTCTTTAGAAATGTTTGTTTGCAAATAGTTGCAAATTATTGGGTAAAAAGCCAATGGTTACCGTACCTTGAACAAACACACGTGAGCACAATTAGTCGACGGGGGTCAGAGAGGGAGAGTGAACAGCGAAACAGTAACAAAAAATGTGACAATAATGGGAAACTATGTCATTCAAACGTATACATGTTAACCATATAAATTACAATAACACTAAACGCGCGCATACGTACATATGTTAATCAACTTACATAAATAAACATTCACTAATATGTACCTTTAAAATGAACACATACAGATAATTACCGTACACATGTCAGTTTAATTACAGGTACACATAAACACATATAGCTTCACGTGTCTGTCGGTCATGACAATAGTACACATGGATACGAACACAAAACAGTCCATTATCAACTAGTGTGTGTGTGTGTGTGTGTGTGTGTGTGTGTGTGTGTGTGTGTGTGTGTGTGTGTGTGTGTGTGTGTTTTATCCTTATATTTACTATATGTATCTGCAGAATCGAGTTATTAGCTCTTGGACCCCGCCTATTAAATAAATGTATTTATCCTCTTTTATATCTACTACATCTATTTATCTCTAACTAACATACACAAACACACATACACACACATACACACACACACACACACACACACACAAACTGGAGGCGTAGCGTCTAAATGGAGAGAGTTCGATGGTTATAATCCTAATAGTCCCCGATCGAATCCCGGTTGATGCAATAGCAAATCGAAAGATATTCTTTAACCTGATTCGACTGTTCACCTAGCACAAATGTATCCATCAATGTATCCATCTATCTATCTACTTATATCTGTCAATCCATCAATCTATCTTCCCATTAAACCAACCATTTATCATTATATACATCTATCTATCCATGTATCCGTCCATCAACTCATCTTTCTATCCATCCATATAGTCATCTGTCTTTCCGTCCATCAACTCATCTATGCATCCGTCTATCCGTCAATATATATATTTAGCAATCAATGTATCCATCCATCTATCTACCTATATAAATTTTCCATTAATCTATCCATTTATCATAAGCATCTATCAACACCCTCCCCACTCCCTCTCCTATTTTACTACCAAACTCCCTCCTTTCGTTCTGGCACCTTCTCCTTCCCTTTTCCTCCCTCTCATAAACCTGCTCATCCTCCATCCTTTTGCCCTTCCCACTCCCGCCCCTCTCCCATCCCGCCCTTCCCATCGTCTTCCCTCTCGCCGCAGATCCATCCCGTCGTTCTCATGTCTTCCGCCGCTTCTCACTCTCGCCCTTCCCTCTGTGTTTCCTCCCTCCCGTTGCTAGTCCTTCCCTTCGTTCACTCACCTTCCCTTCTTACCCATCATGTAGTCTTCCCTCCCGCCGCCATCCCTTCCCATCGTCCTCCCTCCCTCCTACATCACACTCTCTGCCCCCCTTCCTGCACCTCCTTCACTCCCATTTCATCCCTTTTCCTCTCCCCCTGTTCCCCCTCTTCATCCCTCTTTCACCTGCACCTCTCCCCCTGTTCCCCCTCTTCATCCCTTTTTCACCTGCACCACTCCCCCTGTTCCCCCTCTTCATCCTTCTTTCACCTGCACCTCTCCCCCTGTTCCCCCTCTTCATCCCAGTTTCACCTGCACCTCTCCCCTTGTTCCCCCTCTTCATCCCAGTTTCATCTGCACCACTCCCCCTGTTCCCCCTCTTCATTCCTGTTTCACCTGCACCTCTCCCCCTGTTCCCCCTCTTCATCCCAGTTCCACCTGCACCTCTCCCCCTGTTCCCCCTCTTCATCCCTGTTTCACCTGCACCACTGCCCCTGTTCCCCCCCTCTTTGGGATGAAGAGCTCTCCTGGCTGTCTGGGTTCGAATCCTTCATAGGTGTGGAGTTTTCAATTGCATATTGGCTTGGGGACCATTCAATCTTGTTCCCAAGCCATATATTTTATATATATATATATATATATATATATATATATATATATATATATATATATATATATTAGAGAAGAGAAGAAAGTATCAAGGTGGTCAGTGAGGATCCACAAGGTCTTCTCTGAGTACTCTTTATTTTCTTCTCCAAGGCTATGGGTCCCTACACTTGCACTAGAGGTGATACCCTTTCTATTTTTAAAAAATCTCTCTCTCTCTCTCTCTCTCTCTCTCTATATATATATATATATATATATATATATATATATATATATATATATATATATATATATATATATATATATATATATATATGTCGTACCTAGTAGCCAGAACGCACTTCTCAGCCTACTATGCAAGGCCCGATTTGCCTAATAAGCCAAGTTTTCCTTAATTAATATATTTTCTCTAATTTTTTTCTTATGAAATGATTATTATGCTACCTATTTCATTATGTTTGAGGACAATTTTTTTTTATTGTAGTTAAAATCAACGTAGATATATGACTGAACCTAATCAACCCTACCTAACCTAACCTAACCTCTCTGTATAGGTTAGGTTAGGTTAGGTAGCCGTAAAAGTTAGGTTAGGTTAGGTTAGGTAGGTTTGGTAGTTGAAAAACCATTAATTCATGATAACGTGGCTTATTAGGCCAATCGGGCCTTGCATAGTAGGCTGAGAAGTGAGTTCTGGCTAAAAGGTACGACAAATATATATATATATATATATATATATATATATATATATATATATATATATATATATATATATATATATATATATATATATATATATATATATATATATATATATATATATATATATATATATATATATTTATATATATATATATATATATTTATATATATATATATATAAATATATTTATAATATATATATTGTATTATAATAATTATGAATAAAATATTTTTATTCCTTTATGTGTCATTGACATTTTTTTATTTTTTTTATTCAATTTATTATTTTTTATTATATTTTCATTCATTTAATAAGTGTTATGATTCGATTTTTAGTTCGTCATGTATTTACTTATTGTTTATATATATATATATATATATATATATATATATATATATATATATAAACAATATTTGTTTATATATATATATATTTGTTTAAATATATATATATAATATTTGTTTAAATATATATATATATTTTTTATTTGCTGTGCCCAATGCAGCCCTGGGAACTCGCCTCAGTCATGATGCTCTCCGCATTGGAGTTGCCCTTCGCCTTGCCGCCCCCATCCTCACCGAACATAGGTGCATCTGCGGAACTGCGATGGCAGACCAATATGGTCGTCATGGTCTGGTATGTCGTAAATCACAGGGTAAAATTGCAAGACATGAAGAAGTCAACGACATCATCAAGAGGAGCCTCGCCACAGCCCGCTGCCCGGCACAAAGAGAACCACACTTATCCAGACCTAACGACCCTCAGAAGCGCCCTGATGGGGTCACCTTGCTACCTTGGAAGGATGGTAAGCAAGTGGTATGGGACTACACGTGCGCTGCCACACTGGCCAGTACCTACCTCCACTACAGCACACGTGAAAGCGGTGGTGCTGCCTCTTTCAGGGAATCGCAGAAAATTATTAAATACAGAGGTCTAGCACACTGCTACAGCTTTGTTCCGATCGGCTCGGAGACCCTCGGTTCGTGGGGAAAATGTGCATTGAAGTTCCTGAAGGAATTGGGGGACAAATTGATCAGCGCTACAAAAGACCAGAGAGCAAAAAGTTTCTTGTTCCAGCGCCTCAGTGTTGCGATTCAAAGGGGAAATGCCTGTTGCGTCTTGGGCACTAGTCCAACTTCAGAGGAATTCGAAGAAGTGTTTGACTTGCAACAATGATCGAACCCGTCTGTGACATTCATCAATGTTTCCCATTGTTGTGTTCTTCAAGAGATCCATAACCTTTAAGCACCTTTTTGCATTATTATTTTTGTATCAACCCATGTATATCTTGTAACCATCAAATGCATAATAAAGCACAAAAAATATTCAAGGAAGGGGGTGGTAGGAGAAAAGCACACAGAAACTGTATTGGAGGGGATCTAAACATTCCCTCTAATGCGTTATGCGTGGTTTCCTCCGAGGCTATGGGTCCCCCTTCTTCCAGCTAGAGGTGGTACTCCCTTCCTATATATATATATATATATATATATATATATATATATATATATATATATATATATATATATATATATATATATATATAGATATATATATATATATATATATATATATATATATATATATATATATATATATATATATATATATATATATATATATATATGTGTGTGTGTATTTTCTTTAAAAATTGTAAATATATAAATATATATGTATATTTAAATATTGATCTGAGCCTGTGGATATGGACCCTCTGGGTCCAGGAGGCCATCTGTGTCCCCTCAGATGGTCTCCCTTATCACAGTTTGTGTCTATGGATGTGTGTCAGTGTGTGAGTCACTGTGAGTGTCCGGGTGAGTGTGGGTGTCCCTGTGAGTGTCCGGATGGTTATGTGTCCGGTTACATCTGTGATTTCAGGAGGCCATCTGTGTCCCCTCAGATGGTCTCCCTTATCACAGTCTATGGATGTGTGTGTGTGAGTGTCCCTGTGAATGTTCGGATAAGGGTGTGTGTGTGTGTGTGTGAGTGTCCGGATTTATGTGAGGTTTGGTTCCAGGAACCATTTGTGTCCCCTCCTCCCCCAAATCTCTTCCCTTATTCCCACCGTGGGTTCGAATCCCAGGTGATTAGACCTACCCTAGGTCTATGGATCCAAGGTATCCATCCGTGGGCCCAACGGATTTCACCCCTTCCCCACTTTCCTAGGGCCAGGCCAATTCCAGCTATCCAGGGAACATGTCGAAACAGAGGCAGCTACAGGAGAGGACACACACAAATATTTGTGCCCTGCAGTTACACAACCGTTCCGACAGGCTCGATCGCAATCTATCCAGATGAGAACACGTTCTCCTCCGACTAGACCACGCTGGAGTCGCTGTATGTTTAAAATTTGGTTCCTTTATTTATAGTTAGTATTTTTTGTGTATTAATTGATTTGTTTTATATTTTTAATGACTTAGGTAGAGTGATTTAGGGAGTGGGGGGAGGTGGGGAGGTACTGGGGGAGGTGGTAGCGTATGTAGTAGATTATACGAGATCTTGGTTAGTTAGTATTTATCTTGTTGTGTTCACCTAGTTGTTCTTGCGAGGGTTGAGCTCTGCTCTTTCGGCCCGCCTCTCAACTGTGAATCAATCAATTTTTACTAGCTAATAAAAAAAAAATTCCACATACACACACCCAGGAAGCAGCCCGTAACAGGTGTCTAATGCCCAAGTACCTATGTACTGCTAGGTAAGAGGAGCATCATGAATGAATGAAACTCTGCTGATTTTCGTTGGCGCCATCACCGGGGGATCGAACTTTGACACTAGGATTACGAGTCGAGAGCGCTGTCCACTCAGTTATAAAGCCCCCTAGTGTGTGTATTGGTGCAAAAGATAATTTGGGAGAGGTTAATGGAAAAGAATGATGTTTGGTGGCCTTTAAGGCGCTGGAAGAGGGTTGCCAGTTATGAATTTAAATTATAAATTTATTAAGATAGGATATATATGCAAAAGACGTTGTGAGAGATAGTAAGAAAAGTGTTTCTGACTGAGGTTAGGTACTGTGTGATTTACTTGTATGTTAGGAAAAAGAATATTTATCAGAAACATAGATATTCTTTAGAAATGTTTGTTTGCAAATAGTTGCAAATTATTGGGTAAAAAGCCAATGGTTACCGTACCTTGAACAAACACACGTGAGCACAATTAGTCGACGGGGGTCAGAGAGGGAGAGTGAACAGCGAAACAGTAACAAAAAATGTGACAATAATGGGAAACTATGTCATTCAAACGTATACATGTTAACCATATAAATTACAATAACACTAAACGCGCGCATACGTACATATGTTAATCAACTTACATAAATAAACATTCACTAATATGTACCTTTAAAATGGACACATACAGATAATTACCGTACACATGTCAGTTTAATTACAGGTACACATAAACACATATAGCTTCACGTGTCTGTCGGTCATGACAATAGTACACATGGATACGAACACAAAACAGTCCATTATCAACTAGTGTGTGTGTGTGTGTGTGTGTGTGTGTGTGTGTGTGTGTGTGTGTGTGTGTGTGTGTGTGTGTGTTTTATCCTTATATTTACTATATGTATCTGCAGAATCGAGTTATTAGCTCTTGGACCCCGCCTATTAAATAAATGTATTTATCCTCTTTTATATCTACTACATCTATTTCTCTCTAACTAACATACACAAACACACATACACACACATACACACACACACACACACACACACAAACTGGAGGCGTAGCGTCTAAATGGAGAGAGTTCGATGGTTATAATCCTAATAGTCCCCGATCGAATCCCGGTTGATGCAATAGCAAATCGAAAGATATTCTTTAACCTGATTCGACTGTTCACCTAGCACAAATGTATCCATCAATGTATCCATCTATCTATCTACTTATATCTGTCAATCCATCAATCTATCTTCCCATTAAACCAACCATTTATCATTATATACATCTATCTATCCATGTATCCGTCCATCAACTCATCTTTCTATCCATCCATATAGTCATCTGTCTTTCCGTCCATCAACTCATCTATGCATCCGTCTATCCGTCAATATATATATTTAGCAATCAATGTATCCATCCATCTATCTACCTATATAAATTTTCCATTAATCTATCCATTTATCATAAGCATCTATCAACACCCTCCCCACTCCCTCTCCTATTTTACTACCAAACTCCCTCCTTTCGTTCTGGCACCTTCTCCTTCCCTTTTCCTCCCTCTCATAAACCTGCTCATCCTCCATCCTTTTGCCCTTCCCACTCCCGCCCCTCTCCCATCCCGCCCTTCCCATCGTCTTCCCTCTCGCCGCAGATCCATCCCGTCGTTCTCATGTCTTCCGCCGCTTCTCACTCTCGCCCTTCCCTCTGTGTTTCCTCCCTCCCGTTGCTAGTCCTTCCCTTCGTTCACTCACCTTCCCTTCTTACCCATCATGTAGTCTTCCCTCCCGCCGCCATCCCTTCCCATCGTCCTCCCTCCCTCCTATATCACACTCTCTGCCCCCCTTCCTGCACCTCCTTCACTCCCATTTCATCCCTTTTCCTCTCCCCCTGTTCCCCCTCTTCATCCCTCTTTCACCTGCACCTCTCCCCCTGTTCCCCCTCTTCATCCCTTTTTCACCTGCACCACTCCCCCTGTTCCCCCTCTTCATCCTTCTTTCACCTGCACCTCTCCCCCTGTTCCCCCTCTTCATCCCAGTTTCACCTGCACCTCTCCCCCTGTTCCCCCTCTTCATCCCAGTTTCATCTGCACCACTCCCCCTGTTCCCCCTCTTCATTCCTGTTTCACCTGCACCTCTCCCCCTGTTCCCCCTCTTCATCCCAGTTCCACCTGCACCTCTCCCCCTGTTCCCCCTCTTCATCCCTGTTTCACCTGCACCACTGCCCCTGTTCCCCCCCTCTTTGGGATGAAGAGCTCTCCTGGCTGTCTGGGTTCGAATCCTTCATAGGTGTGGAGTTTTCAATTGCATATTGGCTTGGGGACCATTCAATCTTGTTCCCAAGCCATATATTTTATATATATATATATATATATATATATATATATATATATATATATATATATATATATATATATATATATATATATATATATATATATATATATTAGAGAAGAGAAGAAAGTATCAAGGTGGTCAGTGAGGATCCACAAGGTCTTCTCTGAGTACTCTTTATTTTCTTCTCCAAGGCTATGGGTCCCTACACTTGCACTAGAGGTGATACCCTTTCTAGGTTTAAAAAAAATCTCTCTCTCTCTCTCTCTCTCTCTCTCTCTCTATATATATATATATATATATATATATATATATATATATATATATATATATATATATATATATATATATATATGTCGTACCTAGTAGCCAGAACGCACTTCTCAGCCTACTATGCAAGGCCCGATTTGCCTAATAAGCCAAGTTTTCCTTAATTAATATATTTTCTCTAATTTTTTTCTTATGAAATGATTATTATGCTACCTATTTCATTATGTTTGAGGACAATTTTTTTTTATTGTAGTTAAAATCAACGTAGATATATGACTGAACCTAATCAACCCTACCTAACCTAACCTAACCTCTCTGTATAGGTTAGGTTAGGTAGCCGTAAAAGTTAGGTTAGGTTAGGTTAGGTAGGTTTGGTAGTTGAAAAACCATTAATTCATGATAACGTGGCTTATTAGGCCAATCGGGCCTTGCATAGTAGGCTGAGAAGTGAGTTCTGGCTAAAAGGTACGACAAATATATATATATATATATATATATATATATATATATATATATATATATATATATATATATATATATATATATATATATATATATATATATATATATATATATATATATATATATATATATATATATATTTATATATATATATATATATTTATATATATATATATAAATATATTTATAATATATATATTGTATTATAATAATTATGAATAAAATATTTTTATTCCTTTATGTGTCATTGACATTTTTTTATTTTTTTTATTCAATTTATTATTTTTTATTATATTTTCATTCATTTAATAAGTGTTATGATTCGATTTTTAGTTCGTCATGTATTTACTTATTGTTTATATATATATATATATATATATATATATATATATATAAACAATATTTGTTTATATATATATATATTTGTTTAAATATATATATATAATATTTGTTTAAATATATATATATATTTTTTATTTGCTGTGCCCAATGCAGCCCTGGGAACTCGCCTCAGTCATGATGCTCTCCGCATTGGAGTTGCCCTTCGCCTTGCCGCCCCCATCCTCACCGAACATAGGTGCATCTGCGGAACTGCGATGGCAGACCAATATGGTCGTCATGGTCTGGTATGTCGTAAATCACAGGGTAAAATTGCAAGACATGAAGAAGTCAACGACATCATCAAGAGGAGCCTCGCCACAGCCCGCTGCCCGGCACAAAGAGAACCACACTTATCCAGACCTAATGACCCTCAGAAGCGCCCTGATGGGGTCACCTTGCTACCTTGGAAGGATGGTAAGCAAGTGGTATGGGACTACACGTGCGCTGCCACACTGGCCAGTACCTACCTCCACTACAGCACACGTGAAAGCGGTGGTGCTGCCTCTTTCAGGGAATCGCAGAAAATTATTAAATACAGAGGTCTAGCACACTGCTACAGCTTTGTTCCGATCGGCTCGGAGACCCTCGGTTCGTGGGGAAAATGTGCATTGAAGTTCCTGAAGGAATTGGGGGACAAATTGATCAGCGCTACAAAAGACCAGAGAGCAAAAAGTTTCTTGTTCCAGCGCCTCAGTGTTGCGATTCAAAGGGGAAATGCCTGTTGCGTCTTGGGCACTAGTCCAACTTCAGAGGAATTCGAAGAAGTGTTTGACTTGCAACAATGATCGAACCCGTCTGTGACATTCATCAATGTTTCCCATTGTTGTGTTCTTCAAGAGATCCATAACCTTTAAGCACCTTTTTGCATTATTATTTTTGTATCAACCCATGTATATCTTGTAACCATCAAATGCACAATAAAGCACAAAAAATATTCAAGGAAGGGGGTGGTAGGAGAAAAGCACACAGAAACTGTATTGGAGGGGATCTAAACATTCCCTCTAATGCGTTATGCGTGGTTTCCTCCGAGGCTATGGGTCCCCCTTCTTCCAGCTAGAGGTGGTACTCCCTTCCTATTTATATATATATATATATATATATATATATATATATATATATATATATATATATATATATATATATATATATATATATATATATATGTGTGTGTGTGTATTTTCTTTAAAAATTGTAAATATATAAATATATATGTATATTTAAATATTGATCTGAGCCTGTGGATATGGACCCTCTGGGTCCAGGAGGCCATCTGTGTCCCCTCAGATGGTCTCCCTTATCACAGTTTGTGTCTATGGATGTGTGTCAGTGTGTGAGTCACTGTGAGTGTCCGGGTGAGTGTGGGTGTCCCTGTGAGTGTCCGGATGGTTATGTGTCCGGTTACATCTGTGATTTCAGGAGGCCATCTGTGTCCCCTCAGATGGTCTCCCTTATCACAGTCTATGGATGTGTGTGTGTGAGTGTCCCTGTGAATGTTCGGATAAGGGTGTGTGTGTGTGTGTGTGAGTGTCCGGATTTATGTGAGGTTTGGTTCCAGGAACCATTTGTGTCCCCTCCTCCCCCAAATCTCCTCCCTTATTCCCACCGTGGGTTCGAATCCCAGGTGATTAGACCTACCCTAGGTCTATGGATCCAAGGTATCCATCCGTGGGCCCAACGGATTTCACCCCTTCCCCACTTTCCTAGGGCCAGGCCAATTCCAGCTATCCAGGGAACATGTCGAAACAGAGGCAGCTACAGGAGAGGACACACACAAATATTTGTGCCCTGCAGTTACACAACCGTTCCGACAGGCTCGATCGCAATCTATCCAGATGAGAACACGTTCTCCTCCGACTAGACCACGCTGGAGTCGCTGTATGTTTAAAATTTGGTTCCTTTATTTATAGTTAGTATTTTTTGTGTATTAATTGATTTGTTTTATATTTTTAATGACTTAGGTAGAGTGATTTAGGGAGTGGGGGGAGGTGGGGAGGTACTGGGGGAGGTGGTAGCGTATGTAGTAGATTATACGAGATCTTGGTTAGTTAGTATTTATCTTGTTGTGTTCACCTAGTTTTTCTTGCGAGGGTTGAGCTCTGCTCTTTCGGCCCGCCTCTCAACTGTGAATCAATCAATTTTTACTAGCTAATAAAAAAAAAATTCCACATACACACACCCAGGAAGCAGCCCGTAACAGGTGTCTAATGCCCAAGTACCTATGTACTGCTAGGTAAGAGGAGCATCATGAATGAATGAAACTCTGCTGATTTTCGTTGGCGCCATCACCGGGGGATCGAACTTTGACACTAGGATTACGAGTCGAGAGCGCTGTCCACTCAGTTATAAAGCCCCCTAGTGTGTGTATTGGTGCAAAATATAATTTGGGAGAGGTTAATGGAAAAGAATGATGTTTGGTGGCCTTTAAGGCGCTGGAAGAGGGTTGCCAGTTATGAATTTAAATTATAAATTTATTAAGATAGGATATATATGCAAAAGACGTTGTGAGAGATAGTAAGAAAAGTGTTTCTGACTGAGGTTAGGTACTGTGTGATTTACTTGTATGTTAGGAAAAAGAATATTTATCAGAAACATAGATATTCTTTAGAAATGTTTGTTTGCAAATAGTTGCAAATTATTGGGTAAAAAGCCAATGGTTACCGTACCTTGAACAAACACACGTGAGCACAATTAGTCGACGGGGGTCAGAGAGGGAGAGTGAACAGCGAAACAGTAACAAAAAATGTGACAATAATGGGAAACTATGTCATTCAAACGTATACATGTTAACCATATAAATTACAATAACACTAAACGCGCGCATACGTACATATGTTAATCAACTTACATAAATAAGCATTCACTAATATGTACCTTTAAAATGGACACATACAGATAATTACCGTACACATGTCAGTTTAATTACAGGTACACATAAACACATATAGCTTCACGTGTCTGTCGGTCATGACAATAGTACACATGGATACGAACACAAAACAGTCCATTATCAACTAGTGTGTGTGTGTGTGTGTGTGTGTGTGTGTGTGTGTGTGTGTGTGTGTGTGTTTTATCCTTATATTTACTATATGTATCTGCAGAATCGAGTTATTAGCTCTTGGACCCCGCCTATTAAATAAATGTATTTATCCTCTTTTATATCTACTACATCTATTTCTCTCTAACTAACATACACAAACACACATACACACACATACACACACACACACACACACACACACACACAAACTGGAGGCGTAGCGTCTAAATGGAGAGAGTTCGATGGTTATAATCCTAATAGTCCCCGATCGAATCCCGGTTGATGCAATAGCAAATCGAAAGATATTCTTTAACCTGATTCGACTGTTCACCTAGCACAAATGTATCCATCAATGTATCCATCTATCTATCTACTTATATCTGTCAATCCATCAATCTATCTTCCCATTAAACCAACCATTTATCATTATATACATCTATCTATCCATGTATCCGTCCATCAACTCATCTTTCTATCCATCCATATAGTCATCTGTCTTTCCGTCCATCAACTCATCTATGCATCCGTCTATCCGTCAATATATATATTTAGCAATCAATGTATCCATCCATCTATCTACCTATATAAATTTTCCATTAATCTATCCATTTATCATAAGCATCTATCAACACCCTCCCCACTCCCTCTCCTATTTTACTACCAAACTCCCTCCTTTCGTTCTGGCACCTTCTCCTTCCCTTTTCCTCCCTCTCATAAACCTGCTCATCCTCCATCCTTTTGCCCTTCCCACTCCCGCCCCTCTCCCATCCCGCCCTTCCCATCGTCTTCCCTCTCGCCGCAGATCCATCCCGTCGTTCTCATGTCTTCCGCCGCTTCTCACTCTCGCCCTTCCCTCTGTGTTTCCTCCCTCCCGTTGCTAGTCCTTCCCTTCGTTCACTCACCTTCCCTTCTTACCCATCATGTAGTCTTCCCTCCCGCCGCCATCCCTTCCCATCGTCCTCCCTCCCTCCTACATCACACTCTCTGCCCCCCTTCCTGCACCGCCTTCACTCCCATTTCATCCCTTTTCCTCTCCCCCTGTTCCCCCTCTTCATCCCTCTTTCACCTGCACCTCTCCCCCTGTTCCCCCTCTTCATCCCTTTTTCACCTGCACCACTCCCCCTGTTCCCCCTCTTCATCCTTCTTTCACCTGCACCTCTCCCCCTGTTCCCCCTCTTCATCCCAGTTTCACCTGCACCTCTCCCCCTGTTCCCCCTCTTCATCCCAGTTTCATCTGCACCACTCCCCCTGTTCCCCCTCTTCATTCCTGTTTCACCTGCACCTCTCCCCCTGTTCCCCCTCTTCATCCCAGTTCCACCTGCACCTCTCCCCCTGTTCCCCCTCTTCATCCCTGTTTCACCTGCACCACTGCCCCTGTTCCCCCCCTCTTTGGGATGAAGAGCTCTCCTGGCTGTCTGGGTTCGAATCCTTCATAGGTGTGGAGTTTTCAATTGCATATTGGCTTGGGGACCATTCAATCTTGTTCCCAAGCCATATATTTTATATATATATATATATATATATATATATATATATATATATATATATATATATATATATATATATATATATATATATATATATATATATTAGAGAAGAGAAGAAAGTATCAAGGTGGTCAGTGAGGATCCACAAGGTCTTCTCTGAGTACTCTTTATTTTCTTCTCCAAGGCTATGGGTCCCTACACTTGCACTAGAGGTGATACCCTTTCTAGGTTTAAAAAAAATCTCTCTCTCTCTCTCTCTCTCTCTCTCTCTCTCTATATATATATATATATATATATATATATGTCGTACCTAGTAGCCAGAACGCACTTCTCAGCCTACTATGCAAGGCCCGATTTGCCTAATAAGCCAAGTTTTCCTTAATTAATATATTTTCTCTAATTTTTTTCTTATGAAATGATTATTATGCTACCTATTTCATTATGTTTGAGGACAATTTTTTTTTATTGTAGTTAAAATCAACGTAGATATATGACTGAACCTAATCAACCCTACCTAACCTAACCTAACCTCTCTGTATAGGTTAGGTTAGGTTAGGTAGCCGTAAAAGTTAGGTTAGGTTAGGTTAGGTAGGTTTGGTAGTTGAAAAACCATTAATTCATGATAACGTGGCTTATTAGGCCAATCGGGCCTTGCATAGTAGGCTGAGAAGTGAGTTCTGGCTAAAAGGTACGACAAATATATATATATATATATATATATATATATATATATATATATATATATATATATATATATATATATATATATATATATATATATATATATATATATATATATATATATATATTTATATATATATATATATATATATTTATATATATATATATAAATATATTTATAATATATATATTGTATTATAATAATTATGAATAAAATATTTTTATTCCTTTATGTGTCATTGACATTTTTTTATTTTTTTTATTCAATTTATTATTTTTTATTATATTTTCATTCATTTAATAAGTGTTATGATTCGATTTTTAGTTCGTCATGTATTTACTTATTGTTTATATATATATATATATATATATATATATATATATATATATATATATATATATATATATATATATATATATATATATATATATAAACAATATTTGTTTATATATATATATATTTGTTTAAATATATATATATAATATTTGTTTAAATATATATATATATTTTTTATTTGCTGTGCCCAATGCAGCCCTGGGAACTCGCCTCAGTCATGATGCTCTCCGCATTGGAGTTGCCCTTCGCCTTGCCGCCCCCATCCTCACCGAACATAGGTGCATCTGCGGAACTGCGATGGCAGACCAATATGGTCGTCATGGTCTGGTATGTCGTAAATCACAGGGTAAAATTGCAAGACATGAAGAAGTCAACGACATCATCAAGAGGAGCCTCGCCACAGCCCGCTGCCCGGCACAAAGAGAACCACACTTATCCAGACCTAACGACCCTCAGAAGCGCCCTGATGGGGTCACCTTGCTACCTTGGAAGGATGGTAAGCAAGTGGTATGGGACTACACGTGCGCTGCCACACTGGCCAGTACCTACCTCCACTACAGCACACGTGAAAGCGGTGGTGCTGCCTCTTTCAGGGAATCGCAGAAAATTATTAAATACAGAGGTCTAGCACACTGCTACAGCTTTGTTCCGATCGGCTCGGAGACCCTCGGTTCGTGGGGAAAATGTGCATTGAAGTTCCTGAAGGAATTGGGGGACAAATTGATCAGCGCTACAAAAGACCAGAGAGCAAAAAGTTTCTTGTTCCAGCGCCTCAGTGTTGCGATTCAAAGGGGAAATGCCTGTTGCGTCTTGGGCACTAGTCCAACTTCAGAGGAATTCGAAGAAGTGTTTGACTTGCAACAATGATCGAACCCGTCTGTGACATTCATCAATGTTTCCCATTGTTGTGTTCTTCAAGAGATCCATAACCTTTAAGCACCTTTTTGCATTATTATTTTTGTATCAACCCATGTATATCTTGTAACCATCAAATGCATAATAAAGCACAAAAAATATTCAAGGAAGGGGGTGGTAGGAGAAAAGCACACAGAAACTGTATTGGAGGGGATCTAAACATTCCCTCTAATGCGTTATGCGTGGTTTCCTCCGAGGCTATGGGTCCCCCTTCTTCCAGCTAGAGGTGGTACTCCCTTCCTATATATATATATATATATATATATATATATATATATATATATATATATATATATATATATATATATATATATATATATGTCGTACCTAATAGCCAGAACGCACTTCTCAGCCTACTATTCAAGGCCCGATTTGCCTAATAAGCCAAGTTTTCATGAATTAATGTTTTTTCGTCTACCTAACCTACCTAACCTAACCTAACCTAGCATTTTTTGGCTACCTAACCTAACCTTACCTATAAATATAGGTTAGGTTAGGTTAGGTAGGGTTGGTTAGGTTCGGTCATATATCTACGTTAATTTTAACTCCAATAAAATAAAATTGACCTCATACATAGAGAAAAGGGTTGCTTTATCATTTCATAAGAAAAAAATTATAGTAAATATATTAATTCAGGAAAACTTGGCTTACTAGGCAAATCTGGCCTTGAATAGTAGGCTGAGAAGTGAGTTCTGGCTACTAGGTACGACATATATATATATATATATGTGTGTGTGTATTTTCTTTAAAAATTGTAAATATATAAATATATATGTATATTTAAATATTGATCTGAGCCTGTGGATATGGACCCTCTGGGTCCAGGAGGCCATCTGTGTCCCCTCAGATGGTCTCCCTTATCACAGTTTGTGTCTATGGATGTGTGTCAGTGTGTGAGTCACTGTGAGTGTCCGGGTGAGTGTGGGTGTCCCTGTGAGTGTCCGGATGGTTATGTGTCCGGTTACATCTGTGATTTCAGGAGGCCATCTGTGTCCCCTCAGATGGTCTCCCTAATCACAGTCTATGGATGTGTGTGTGTGAGTGTCCCTGTGAATGTTCGGATAAGGGTGTGTGTGTGTGTGTGTGTGAGTGTCCGGATTTATGTGAGGTTTGGTTCCAGGAACCATTTGTGTCCCCTCCTCCCCCAAATCTCCTCCCTTATTCCCACCGTGGGTTCGAATCCCAGGTGATTAGACCTACCCTAGGTCTATGGATCCAAGGTATCCATCCGTGGGCCCAACGGATTTCACCCCTTCCCCACTTTCCTAGGGCCAGGCCAATTCCAGCTATCCAGGGAACATGTCGAAACAGAGGCAGCTACAGGAGAGGACACACACAAATATTTGTGCCCTGCAGTTACACAACCGTTCCGACAGGCTCGATCGCAATCTATCCAGATGAGAACACGTTCTCCTCCGACTAGACCACGCTGGAGTCGCTGTATGTTTAAAATTTGGTTCCTTTATTTATAGTTAGTATTTTTTGTGTATTAATTGATTTGTTTTATATTTTTAATGACTTAGGTAGAGTGATTTAGGGAGTGGGGGGAGGTGGGGAGGTACTGGGGGAGGTGGTAGCGTATGTAGTAGATTATACGAGATCTTGGTTAGTTAGTATTTATCTTGTTGTGTTCACCTAGTTTTTCTTGCGAGGGTTGAGCTCTGCTCTTTCGGCCCGCCTCTCAACTGTGAATCAATCAATTTTTACTAGCTAATAAAAAAAAAATTCCACATACACACACCCAGGAAGCAGCCCGTAACAGGTGTCTAATGCCCAAGTACCTACGTACTGCTAGGTAAGAGGAGCATCATGAATGAATGAAACTCTGCTGATTTTCGTTGGCGCCATCACCGGGGGATCGAACTTTGACACTAGGATTACGAGTCGAGAGCGCTGTCCACTCAGTTATAAAGCCCCCTAGTGTGTGTATTGGTGCAAAAGATAATTTGGGAGAGGTTAATGGAAAAGAATGATGTTTGGTGGCCTTTAAGGCGCTGGAAGAGGGTTGCCAGTTATGAATTTAAATTATAAATTTATTAAGATAGGATATATATGCAAAAGACGTTGTGAGAGATAGTAAGAAAAGTGTTTCTGACTGAGGTTAGGTACTGTGTGATTTACTTGTATGTTAGGAAAAAGAATATTTATCAGAAACATAGATGTTCTTTAGAAATGTTTGTTTGCAAATAGTTGCAAATTATTGGGTAAAAAGCCAATGGTTACCGTACCTTGAACAAACACACGTGAGCACAATTAGTCGACGGGGGTCAGAGAGGGAGAGTGAACAGCGAAACAGTAACAAAAAATGTGACAATAATGGGAAACTATGTCATTCAAACGTATACATGTTAACCATATAAATTACAATAACACTAAACGCGCGCATACGTACATATGTTAATCAACTTACATAAATAAACATTCACTAATATGTACCTTTAAAATGGACACATACAGATAATTACCGTACACATGTCAGTTTAATTACAGGTACACATAAACACATATAGCTTCACGTGTCTGTCGGTCATGACAATAGTACACATGGATACGAACACAAAACAGTCCATTATCAACTAGTGTGTGTGTGTGTGTGTGTGTGTGTGTGTGTGTGTGTGTGTGTGTGTGTGTGTTTTATCCTTATATTTACTATATGTATCTGCAGAATCGAGTTATTAGCTCTTGGACCCCGCTTATTAAATAAATGTATTTATCCTCTTTTATATCTACTACATCTATTTCTCTCTAACTAACACACACACAAACACACACACACACATACACACACACACACACACACACACACACACACACACACACACACACAAACTGGAGGCGTAGCGTCTAAATGGAGAGAGTTCGATGGTTATAATCCTAATAGTCCCCGATCGAATCCCGGTTGATGCAATAGCAAATCGAAAGATATTCTTTAACCTGATTCGACTGTTCACCTAGCACAAATGTATCCATCAATGTATCCATCTATCTATCTACTTATATCTGTCAATCCATCAATCTATCTTCCCATTAAACCAACCATTTATCATTATATACATCTATCTATCGATGTATCCGTCCATCAACTCATCTTTCTATCCATCCATATAGTCATCTGTCTTTCCGTCCATCAACTCATCTATGCATCCGTCTATCCGTCAATATATATATTTAGCAATCAATGTATCCATCCATCTATCTACCTATATAAATTTTCCATTAATCTATCCATTTATCATAAGCATCTATCAACACCCTCCCCACTCCCTCTCCTATTTTACTACCAAACTCCCTCCTTTCGTTCTGGCACCTTCTCCTTCCCTTTTCCTCCCTCTCATAAACCTGCTCATCCTCCATCCTTTTGCCCTTCCCACTCCCGCCCCTCTCCCATCCCGCCCTTCCCATCGTCTTCCCTCTCGCCGCAGATCCATCCCGTCGTTCTCATGTCTTCCGCCGCTTCTCACTCTCGCCCTTCCCTCTGTTTTTCCTCCCTCCCGTTGCTAGTCCTTCCCTTCGTTCACTCACCTTCCCTTCTTACCCATCATGTAGTCTTCCCTCCCGCCGCCATCCCTTCCCATCGTCCTCCCTCCCTCCTACATCACACTCTCTGCCCCCCTTCCTGCACCTCCTTCACTCCCATTTCATCCCTTTTTCACCTGTACAACTCCCCTTGTTCCCCCCTCTTCATCCCTCTTTCACCTGCACCTCTCCCCCTGTTCCCCCTCTTCATCCCTCTTTCACCTGCACCTCTCCCCCTGTTCCCCCTCTTCATCCCTTTTTCACCTGCACCACTCCCCCTGTTCCCCCTCTTCATCCTTCTTTCACCTGCACCTCTCCCCCTGTTCCCCCTCTTCATCCCAGTTTCACCTGCACCTCTCCCCCTGTTCCCCCTCTTCATCCCAGTTTCATCTGCACCACTCCCCCTGTTCCCCCTCTTCATTCCTGTTTCACCTGCACCTCTCCCCCTGTTCCCCCTCTTCATCCCAGTTCCACCTGCACCTCTCCCCCTGTTCCCCCTCTTCATCCCTGTTTCACCTGCACCACTGCTCCTGTTCCCCCCCTCTTTGGGATGAAGAGCTCTCCTGGCTGTCTGGGATCGAATCCTTCATAGGTGTGGAGTTTTCAAATGCATATTGGCTTGGGGACCATTCAATCTTGTTCCCAAGCCATATATTTTATATATATATATATAAATATATATATATATATATATATATATATATATATATATATATATATATATATATATATATATATATTAGAGAAGAGAAGAAAGTATCAAGGTGGTCAGTGAGGATCCACAAGGTCTTCTCTGAGTACTCTTTATTTTCTTCTCCAAGGCTATGGGTCCCTACACTTGCACTAGAGGTGATACCCTTTCTAGGTTTAAAAAAAATCTCTCTCTCTCTCTCTCTCTCTCTCTCTCTCTCTCTCTCTCTCTCTCTCTCTCTCTCTCTCTCTCTCTCTCTCTCTCTCTCTATATATATATATATATATATATATATATATATATATATATGTCGTACCTAATAGCCAGAACGCACTTCTCAGCCTACTATTCAAGGCCCGATTTGCCTAATAAGCCAAGTTTTCATGAATAAATATTTTTTTGTCTACCTAACCTACCTAACCTAACCTAACCTAGCTTTTTTTGGCTACCTAACCTAACCTTACCTATAAATATAGGTTAGGTTAGGTTAGGTAGGGTTGGTTAGGTTCGGTCATATATCTACGTTAATTTTAACTCCAATAAAAAAAAATTGACCTCATACATAGAGAAAAGGGTTGCTTTATCATTTCATAAGAAAAAAATTATAGTAAATATATTAATTCAGGAAAACTTGGCTTATTAGGCAAATCGGGCCTTGAATAGTAGGCTGAGAAGTGAGTTCTGGCTACTAGGTACGACATATATATATATATATATATATATATATATATATATATATATATATATATATATATATATATGTACGACATATATATATATATATATATATATATATATGTCGTACCTAGTAGCCAGAACGCACTTCTCAGCCTACTATGCAAGGCCCGATTTGCCTAATAAGCCAAGTTTTCCTTAATTAATATATTTTCTCTAATTTTTTTCTTATGAAATGATTATTATGCTACCTATTTCATTATGTTTGAGGACAATTTTTTTTTATTGGAGTTAAAATCAACGTAGATATATGACTGAACCTAATCAACCCTACCTAACCTAACCTAACCTCTCTGTATAGGTTAGGTTAGGTTAGGTAGCCGTAAAAGTTAGGTTAGGTTAGGTTAGGTAGGTTAGGTAGTTGAAAAACCATTAATTCATGAAAACGTGGATTATTAGGCCAATCGGGCCTTGCATAGTAGGCTGAGAAGTGAGTTCTGGCTAAAAGGTACGACATATATATATATATATATATATATATATATATATATATATATATATATATATATATATATATATATATATATTTATATATATATATATATATAAATATATTTATAATATATATATTGTATTATAATAATTATGAATAAAATATTTTTATTCCTTTATGTGTCATTGACATTTTTTTTATTTTTTTTATTCAATTTATTATTTTTTATTATATTTTCATTCATTTAATAAGTGTTATGATTCGATTTTTAGTTCGTCATGTATTTACTTATTGTTTATATATTTATATATATATATATATATATATATATATATATATATATATATATATATATATATATATATATATATATGTGTGTGTATTTTCTTTAAAAATTGTAAATATATAAATATATATGTATATTTAAATATTGATCTGAGCCTGTGGATATGGACCCTCTGGGTCCAGGAGGCCATCTGTGTCCCCTCAGATGGTCTCCCTTATCACAGTTTGTGTCTATGGATGTGTGTCAGTGTGTGAGTCACTGTGAGTGTCCGGGTGAGTGTGGGTGTCCCTGTGAGTGTCCGGATGGTTATGTGTCCGGTTACATCTGTGGTTTCAGGAGGCCATCTGTGTCCCCTCAGATGGTCTCCCTTATCACAGTCTATGGATGTGTGTGTGTGAGTGTCCCTGTGAATGTTCGGATAAGGGTGTGTGTGTGTGTGTGTGAGTGTCCGGATTTATGTGAGGTTTGGTTCCAGGAACCATTTGTGTCCCCTCCTCCCCCAAATCTCCTCCCTTATTCCCACCGTGGGTTCGAATCCCAGGTGATTAGACCTACCCTAGGTCTATGGATCCAAGGTATCCATCCGTGGGCCCAACGGATTTCACCCCTTCCCCACTTTCCTAGGGCCAGGCCAATTCCAGCTATCCAGGGAACATGTCGAAACAGAGGCAGCTACAGGAGAGGACACACACAAATATTTGTGCCCTGCAGTTACACAACCGTTCCGACAGGCTCGATCGCAATCTATCCAGATGAGAACACGTTCTCCTCCGACTAGACCACGCTGGAGTCGCTGTATGTTTAAAATTTGGTTCCTTTATTTATAGTTAGTATTTTTTGTGTATTAATTGATTTGTTTTATATTTTTAATGACTTAGGTAGAGTGATTTAGGGAGTGGGGGGAGGTGGGGAGGTACTGGGGGAGGTGGTAGCGTATGTAGTAGATTATACGAGATCTTGGTTAGTTAGTATTTATCTTGTTGTGTTCACCTAGTTGTTCTTGCGAGGGTTGAGCTCTGCTCTTTCGGCCCGCCTCTCAACTGTGAATCAATCAATTTTTACTAGCTAATAAAAAAAATTCCACATACACACACCCAGGAAGCAGCCCGTAACAGGTGTCTAATGCCCAAGTACCTATGTACTGCTAGGTAAGAGGAGCATCATGAATGAATGAAACTCTGCTGATTTTCGTTGGCGCCATCACCGGGGGAACGAACTTTGACACTAGGATTACGAGTCGAGAGCGCTGTCCACTCAGTTATAAAGCCCCCTAGTGTGTGTATTGGTGCAAAAGATAATTTGGGAGAGGTTAATGGAAAAGAATGATGTTTGGTGGCCTTTAAGGCGCTGGAAGAGGGTTGCCAGTTATGAATTTAAATTAAAAATTTATTAAGATAGGATATATATGCAAAAGACGTTGTGAGAGATAGTAAGAAAAGTGTTTCTGACTGAGGTTAGGTACTGTGTGATTTACTTGTATGTTAGGAAAAAGAATATTTATCAGAAACATAGATGTTCTTTAGAAATGTTTGTTTGCAAATAGTTGCAAATTATTGGGTAAAAAGCCAATGGTTACCGTACCTTGAACAAACACACGTGAGCACAATTAGTCGACGGGGGTCAGAGAGGGAGAGTGAACAGCGAAACAGTAACAAAAAATGTGACAATAATGGGAAACTATGTCATTCAAACGTATACATGTTAACCATATAAATTACAATAACACTAAACGCGCGCATACGTACATATGTTAATCAACTTACATAAATAAACATTCACTAATATGTACCTTTAAAATGGACACGTACAGATAATTACCGTACACATGTCAGTTTAATTACAGGTACACATAAACACATATAGCTTCACGTGTCTGTCGGTCATGACAATAGTACACATGGATACGAACACAAAACAGTCCATTATCAACTAGTGTGTGTGTGTGTGTGTGTGTGTGTGTGTGTGTGTGTGTTTGTGTGTGTTTTATCCTTATATTTACTATATGTATCTGCAGAATCGAGTTATTAGCTCTTGGACCCCGCCTATTAAATAAATGTATTTATCCTCTTTTATATCTACTACATCTATTTCTCTCTAACTAACACACACACAAACACACACACACACACATACACACACACATACACACACACACACAAACTGGAGGCGTAGCGTCTAAATGGAGAGAGTTCGATGGTTATAATCCTAATAGTCCCCGATCGAATCCCGGTTGATGCAATAGCAAATCGAAAGATATTCTTTAACCTGATTCGACTGTTCACCTAGCACAAATGTATCCATCAATGTATCCATCTATCTATCTACTTATATCTGTCAATCCATCAATCTATCTTCCCATTAAACCAACCATTTATCATTATATACATCTATCTATCCATGTATCCGTCCATCAACTCATCTTTCTATCCATCCATATAGTCATCTGTCTTTCCGTCCATCAACTCATCTATGCATCCGTCTATCCGTCAATATATATATTTAGCAATCAATGTATCCATCCATCTATCTACCTATATAAATTTTCCATTAATCCATCCATTTATCATAAGCATCTATCAACACCCTCCCCACTCCCTCTCCTATTTTACTACCAAACTCCCTCCTTTCGTTCTGGCACCTTCTCCTTCGCTTTTCCTCCCTCTCATAAACCTGCTCATCCTCCATCCTTTTGCCCTTCCCACTCCCGCCCCTCTCCCATCCCGCCCTTCCCATCGTCTTCCCTCTCGCCGCAGATCCATCCCGTCGTTCTCATGTCTTCCGCCGCTTCTCACTCTCGCCCTTCCCTCTGTTTTTCCTCCCTCCCGTTGCTAGTTCTTCCCTTCGTTCACTCACCTTCCCTTCTTACCCATCATGTAGTCTTCCCTCCCGCCGCCATCCCTTCCCATCGTCCTCCCTCCCTCCTACATCACACTCTCTGCCCCCCTTCCTGCACCTCCTTCACTCCCATTTCATCCCTTTTTCACCTGTACAACTCCCCTTGTTCCCCTCTCTTCATCCCTCTTTCACCTGCACCTCTCCCCCTGTTCCCCCTCTTCATCCCTCTTTCACCTGCACCTCTCCCCCTGTTCCCCCTCTTCATCCCTTTTTCACCTGCACCACTCCCCCTGTTCCCCCTCTTCATCCTTCTTTCACCTTCACCTCTCCCCCTGTTCCCCCTCTTCATCCCAGTTTCACCTGCACCTCTCCCCCTGTTCCCCCTCTTCATCCCAGTTTCATCTGCACCACTCCCCCTGTTCCCCCTCTTCATTCCTGTTTCACCTGCACCTCTCCCCCTGTTCCCCCTCTTCATCCCAGTTCCACCTGCACCTCTCCCCCTGTTCCCCCTCTTCATCCCTGTTTCACCTGCACCACTGCCCCTGTTCCCCCCCCTCTTTGGGATGAAGAGCTCTCCTGGCTGTCTGGGTTCGAATCCTTCATAGGTGTGGAGTTTTCAATTGCATATTGGCTTGGGGACCATTCAATCTTGTTCCCAAGCCATATATTTTATATATATATATATATATATATATATATATATATATATATATATATATATATATATATATATATATATATATATATATATATATTAGAGAAGAGAAGAAAGTATCAAGGTGGTCAGTGAGGATCCACAAGGTCTTCTCTGAGTACTCTTTATTTTCTTCTCCAAGGCTATGGGTCCCTACACTTGCACTAGAGGTGATACCCTTTCTAGGTTTAAAAAAAATCTCTCTCTCTCTCTCTCTCTCTCTCTCTCTCTCTGTATATATATATATATATATATATATATATATATATATATATATATATATATATATATATATATATATATATATATATATATATATATATATATATGTCGTACCTAGTAGCCAGAACGCACTTCTCAGCCTACTATGCAAGGCCCGATTTGCCTAGTAAGCCAAGTTTTCCTTAATTAATATATTTTCTCTAATTTTTTTCTTATGAAATGATTATTATGCTACCTATTTCA
This sequence comes from Procambarus clarkii, assembly GCF_040958095.1. Lineage (NCBI taxonomy): Eukaryota > Metazoa > Arthropoda > Malacostraca > Decapoda > Cambaridae > Procambarus > Procambarus clarkii. The sequence goes on from NW_027189260.1 coordinate 167,292, forward strand.
TTATGTTTGAGGACAATTTTTTTTTATTGGAGTTAAAATCAACGTAGATATATGACTGAACCTAATCAACCCTACCTAACCTAACCTAACCTATCTGTATAGGTTAGGTTAGGTTAGGTAGCCGTAAAAGTTAGGTTAGGTTAGGTTAGGTAGGTTAGGTAGTTGAAAAACCATTAATTCATGAAAACGTGGCTTATTAGGCCAATCGGGCCTTGCATAGTAGGCTGAGAAGTGAGTTCTGGCTAATAGGTACGACATATATATATATATATATATATATATATATATATATATATATATATATATATATATATATATATATATATATATATATGCCTATACTTGCATAAACCACAAGTGAAGATAAACAATCTTTGGACAACACCCACCAGTGGGACTCGAACCCAGAAAGCACAACTACCTTCCAGTAGCTGGCATAACTAGTATGCTTTAACCCACTACGCCATCAGACCTTACAAAAGAAGTAGATAGTTCGAGATATATATATCTCAAACATCTCTACCTCCCGAAGGCACCAGATGAGTGAGGGGTCAGTCTGCAATTTTCGTCAAGCCACTGTCAATGTGAGAGAACTCGTGTCCAGCTTATAAGCCTATACTTGCATAAACCACAAGTGAAGATAAACAATCTTTGGACAACACCCACCAGTGGGACTCGAACCCAGAAAGCACAACTACCTTCCAGTAGCTGGCATAACTAGTATGCTTTAACCCACTACGCCATCAGACCTTACAAAAGAAGTAGATAGTTCGAGATATATATATCTCAAACATCTCTACCTCCCGAAGGCACCAGATGAGTGAGGGGTCAGTCTGCAATTTTCGTCAAGCCACTGTCAATGTGAGAGAACTCGTGTCCAGCTTATAAGCCTATACTTGCATAAACCACAAGTGAAGATAAACAATCTTTGGACAACACCCACCAGTGGGACTCGAACCCAGAAAGCACAACTACCTTCCAGTAGCTGGCATAACTTTTGCATAACACATTGACAGTGGCTTGACGAAAATTGCAGACTGACCCCTCACTCATCTGGTGCCTTCGGGAGGTAGAGATGTTTGAGATATATATATCTCGAACTATCTACTTCTTTTGTAAGGTCTGATGGCGTAGTGGGTTAAAGCATACTAGTTATGCCAGCTACTGGAAGGTAGTTGTGCTTTCTGGGTTCGAGTCCCACTGGTGGGTGTTGTCCAAAGATTGTTTATCTTCACTTGTGGTTTATGCAAGTATAGGCTTATAAGCTGGACACGAGTTCTCTCACATTGACAGTGGCTTGACGAAAATTGCAGACTGACCCCTCACTCATCTGGTGCCTTCGGGAGGTAGAGATGTTTGAGATATATATATCTCGAACTATCTACTTCTTTTGTAAGGTCTGATGGCGTAGTGGGTTAAAGCATACTAGTTATGCCAGCTACTGGAAGGTAGTTGTGCTTTCTGGGTTCGAGTCCCACTGGTGGGTGTTGTCCAAAGATTGTTTATCTTCACTTGTGGTTTATGCAAGTATAGGCATATAAGCTGGACACGAGTTCTCTCACATTGACAGTGGCTTGACGAAAATTGCAGACTGACCCCTCACTCATCTGGTGCCTTCGGGAGGTAGAGATGTTTGAGATATATATATCTCGAACTATCTACTTCTTTTGTAAGGTCTGATGGCGTAGTGGGTTAAAGCATACTAGTTATGCCAGCTACTGGAAGGTAGTTGTGCTTTCTGGGTTCGAGTCCCACTGGTGGGTGTTGTCCAAAGATTGTATATATATATATATATATATATATATATATATATATATATATATATATATATATATATATATATATATATATATATATATATATATATATATATATATTTATATATATATATATATATATAAATATATTTATAATATATATATTGTATTATAATAATTATGAATAAAATATTTTTATTCCTTTATGTGTCATTGACATTTTTTTATTTTTTTTTTATTCAATTTATTATTTTTTATTATATTTTCATTCATTTAATAAGTGTTATGATTCGATTTTTAGTTCGTCATGTATTTACTTATTGTTTATATATTTATATATATATATATATATATATATATATATATATATATATATATATATATATATATATGCGAACAAGCCTGAATGGTCCCCAGGACAATATGCAACTGAAAACTCACACCCCAGAAGTGACTCGAACCCATACTCCCAGAAGCAACGCAACTGGTATGTACAAGACGCCTTAATCCACTTGACCATCACGACCGGACAAAATGAGGTGATAGCCTAAGCTATTTGAACCACCCCACCGCCGGCACTCGGATAGTAATCTTGGGCATAGCATTTTACCAAATCACCTCATTCTTTGGGGCACACGTGAGGAACACAAATGCGAACAAGCCTGAATGGTCCCCAGGACAATATGCAACTGAAAACTCACACCCCAGAAGTGACTCGAACCCATACTCCCAGAAGCAACGCAACTGGTATGTACAAGACGCCTTAATCCACTTGACCATCACGACCGGACAAAATGAGGTGATAGCCTAGACACGATAGACACGACCGCATTTTGTCCGGTCGTGATGGTCAAGTGGATTAAGGCGTCTTGTACATACCAGTTGCGTTGCTTCTGGGAGTATGGGTTCGAGTCACTTCTGGGGTGTGAGTTTTCAGTTATATATATATATATATATATATGTGTGTGTATTTTCTTTAAAAATTGTAAATATATAAATATATATGTATATTTAAATATTGATCTGAGCCTGTGGATATGGACCCTCTGGGTCCAGGAGGCCATCTGTGTCCCCTCAGATGGTCTCCCTTATCACAGTTTGTGTCTATGGATGTGTGTCAGTGTGTGAGTCACTGTGAGTGTCCGGGTGAGTGTGGGTGTCCCTGTGAGTGTCCGGATGGTTATGTGTCCGGTTACATCTGTGGTTTCAGGAGGCCATCTGTGTCCCCTCAGATGGTCTCCCTTATCACAGTCTATGGATGTGTGTGTGTGAGTGTCCCTGTGAATGTTCGGATAAGGGTGTGTGTGTGTGTGTGTGTGAGTGTCCGGATTTATGTGAGGTTTGGTTCCAGGAACCATTTGTGTCCCCTCCTCCCCCAAATCTCCTCCCTTATTCCCACCGTGGGTTCGAATCCCAGGTGATTAGACCTACCCTAGGTCTATGGATCCAAGGTATCCATCCGTGGGCCCAACGGATTTCACCCCTTCCCCACTTTCCTAGGGCCAGGCCAATTCCAGCTATCCAGGGAACATGTCGAAACAGAGGCAGCTACAGGAGAGGACACACACAAATATTTGTGCCCTGCAGTTACACAACCGTTCCGACAGGCTCGATCGCAATCTATCCAGATGAGAACACGTTCTCCTCCGACTAGACCACGCTGGAGTCGCTGTATGTTTAAAATTTGGTTCCTTTATTTATAGTTAGTATTTTTTGTGTATTAATTGATTTGTTTTATATTTTTAATGACTTAGGTAGAGTGATTTAGGGAGTGGGGGGAGGTGGGGAGGTACTGGGGGAGGTGGTAGCGTATGTAGTAGATTATACGAGATCTTGGTTAGTTAGTATTTATCTTGTTGTGTTCACCTAGTTGTTCTTGCGAGGGTTGAGCTCTGCTCTTTCGGCCCGCCTCTCAACTGTGAATCAATCAATTTTACTAGCTAATAAAAAAAAATTCCACATACACACACCCAGGAAGCAGCCCGTAACAGGTGTCTAATGCCCAAGTACCTATGTACTGCTAGGTAAGAGGAGCATCATGAATGAATGAAACTCTGCTGATTTTCGTTGGCGCCATCACCGGGGGATCGAACTTTGACACTAGGATTACGAGTCGAGAGCGCTGTCCACTCAGTTATAAAGCCCCCCTAGTGTGTGTATTGGTGCAAAAGATAATTTGGGAGAGGTTAATGGAAAAGAATGATGTTTGGTGGCCTTTAAGGCGCTGGAAGAGGGTTGCCAGTTATGAATTTAAATTAAAAATTTATTAAGATAGGATATATATGCAAAAGACGTTGTGAGAGATAGTAAGAAAAGTGTTTCTGACTGAGGTTAGGTACTGTGTGATTTACTTGTATGTTAGGAAAAAGAATATTTATCAGAAACATAGATGTTCTTTAGAAATGTTTGTTTGCAAATAGTTGCAAATTATTGGGTAAAAAGCCAATGGTTACCGTACCTTGAACAAACACACGTGAGCACAATTAGTCGACGGGGGTCAGAGAGGGAGAGTGAACAGCGAAACAGTAACAAAAAATGTGACAATAATGGGAAACTATGTCATTCAAACGTATACATGTTAACCATATAAATTACAATAACACTAAACGCGCGCATACGTACATATGTTAATCAACTTACATAAATAAACATTCACTAATATGTACCTTTAAAATGGACACGTACAGATAATTACCGTACACATGTCAGTTTAATTACAGGTACACATAAACACATATAGCTTCACGTGTCTGTCGGTCATGACAATAGTACACATGGATACGAACACAAAACAGTCCATTATCAACTAGTGTGTGTGTGTGTGTGTGTGTGTGTGTGTGTGTGTGTGTGTGTGTGTGTGTGTGTGTGTGTGTGTTTTATCCTTATATTTACTATATGTATCTGCAGAATCGAGTTATTAGCTCTTGGACCCCGCCTATTAAATAAATGTATTTATCCTCTTTTATATCTACTACATCTATTTCTCTCTAACTAACACACACACAAACACACACACACACACATACACACACACACACACACACACACACAAACTGGAGGCGTAGCGTCTAAATGGAGAGAGTTCGATGGTTATAATCCTAATAGTCCCCGATCGAATCCCGGTTGATGCAATAGCAAATCGAAAGATATTCTTTAACCTGATTCGACTGTTCACCTAGCACAAATGTATCCATCAATGTATCCATCTATCTATCTACTTATATCTGTCAATCCATCAATCTATCTTCCCATTAAACCAACCATTTATCATTATATACATCTATCTATCCATGTATCCGTCCATCAACTCATCTTTCTATCCATCCATATAGTCATCTGTCTTTCCGTCCATCAACTCATCTATGCATCCGTCTATCCGTCAATATATATATTTAGCAATCAATGTATCCATCCATCTATCTACCTATATAAATTTTCCATTAATCTATCCATTTATCATAAGCATCTATCAACACCCTCCCCACTCCCTCTCCTATTTTACTACCAAACTCCCTCCTTTCGTTCTGGCACCTTCTCCTTCCCTTTTCCTCCCTCTCATAAACCTGCTCATCCTCCATCCTTTTGCCCTTCCCACTCCCGCCCCTCTCCCATCCCGCCCTTCCCATCGTCTTCCCTCTCGCCGCAGATCCATCCCGTCGTTCTCATGTCTTCCGCCGCTTCTCACTCTCGCCCTTCCCTCTGTTTTTCCTCCCTCCCGTTGCTAGTCCTTCCCTTCGTTCACTCACCTTCCCTTCTTACCCATCATGTAGTCTTCCCTCCCGCCGCCATCCCTTCCCATCGTCCTCCCTCCCTCCTACATCACACTCTCTGCCCCCCTTCCTGCACCTCCTTCACTCCCATTTCATCCCTTTTTCACCTGTACAACTCCCCTTGTTCCCCCCTCTTCATCCCTCTTTCACCTGCACCTCTCCCCCTGTTCCCCCTCTTCATCCCTCTTTCACCTGCACCTCTCCCCCTGTTCCCCCTCTTCATCCCTTTTTCACCTGCACCACTCCCCCTGTTCCCCCTCTTCATCCTTCTTTCACCTGCACCTCTCCCCCTGTTCCCCCTCTTCATCCCAGTTTCACCTGCACCTCTCCCCCTGTTCCCCCTCTTCATCCCAGTTTCATCTGCACCACTCCCCCTGTTCCCCCTCTTCATTCCTGTTTCACCTGCACCTCTCCCCCTGTTCCCCCTCTTCATCCCAGTTCCACCTGCACCTCTCCCCCTGTTCCCCCTCTTCATCCCTGTTTCACCTGCACCACTGCCCCTGTTCCCCCCCTCTTTGGGATGAAGAGCTCTCCTGGCTGTCTGGGTTCGAATCCTTCATAGGTGTGGAGTTTTCAATTGCATATTGGCTTGGGGACCATTCAATCTTGTTCCCAAGCCATATATTTTATATATATATATATATATATATATATATATATATATATATATATATATATATATATATATATATATATATATATATATATATAAATATATATATATATATATATATATATATATATATATATATATATATATATATATATATATATATATATATATATATTAGAGAAGAGAAGAAAGTATCAAGGTGGTCAGTGAGGATCCACAAGGTCTTCTCTGAGTACTCTTTATTTTCTTCTCCAAGGCTATGGGTCCCTACACTTGCACTAGAGGTGATACCCTTTCTAGGTTTAAAAAAATCTCTCTCTCTCTCTCTCTCTCTCTCTCTCTCTCTCTCTCTCTCTCTCTCTCTCTCTCTCTCTCTCTCTCTCTCTCTCTCTCTCTCTCTCTCTCTCTCTCTCTCTCTCTATATATATATATATATATATATATATATATATGTCGTACCTAGTAGCCAGAACGCACTTCTCAGCCTACTATGCAAGGCCCGGTTTGCCTAATAAGCCAAGTTTTCCTTAATTAATATATTTTCTCTAATTTTTTTCTTATGAAATGATTATTATGCTACCTATTTCATTATGTTTGAGGACAATTTTTTTTTATTGGAGTTAAAATCAACGTAGATATATGACTGAACCTAATCAACCCTACCTAACCTAACCTAACCTATCTGTATAGGTTAGGTTAGGTTAGGTAGCCGTAAAAGTTAGGTTAGGTTAGGTTAGGTAGTTGAAAAACCATTAATTCATGAAAACGTGGCTTATTAGGCCAATCGGGCCTTGCATAGTAGGCTGAAAAGTGAGTTCTGGCTAATAGGTACGACATATATATATATATATATATATATATATATATATATATATATATATATATATATATATATATATATATATATATATATATATATTTATATATATATATATATATAAATATATTTATAATATATATATTGTATTATAATAATTATGAAGAAAATATTTTTATTCCTTTATGTGTCATTGACATTTTTTTTTATTTTTTTTTATTCAATTTATTATTTTTTATTATATTTTCATTCATTTAATAAGTGTTATGATTCGATTTTTAGTTCGTCATGTATTTACTTATTGTTTATATATTTATATATATATATATATATATATATATATATATATATATATATATATATATATATATATATATATATATATATATTTATATATATATATATATATATAGTATATATATATATATATATATATATATATATATATATATATATATATATGCGAACAAGCCTGAATGGTCCCCAGGACAATATGCAACTGAAAACTCACACCCCAGAAGTGACTCGAACCCATACTCCCAGAAGCAACGCAACTGGTATGTACAAGACGCCTTAATCCACTTGACCATCACGACCGGACAAAATGAGGTGATAGCCTAAGGTATTTGAACCACCCCACCGCCGGCACTCGGATAGTAATCTTGGGCATAGCATTTTACCAAATCACCTCATTCTTTGGGGCACACGTGAGGAACACAAATGCGAACAAGCCTGAATGGTCCCCAGGACAATATGCAACTGAAAACTCACACCCCAGAAGTGACTCGAACCCATACTCCCAGAAGCAACGCAACTGGTATGTACAAGACGCCTTAATCCACTTGACCATCACGACCGGACAAAATGAGGTGATAGCCTAGACACGATAGACACGACCGCATTTTGTCCGGTCGTGATGGTCAAGTGGATTAAGGCGTCTTGTACATACCAGTTGCGTTGCTTCTGGGAGTATGGGTTCGAGTCACTTCTGGGGTGTGAGTTTTCAGTTATATATATATATATGTGTGTGTATTTTCTTTAAAAATTGTAAATATATAAATATATATGTATATTTAAATATACAGCCTGAGCCTGTGGATATGGACCCTCTGGGTCCAGGAGGCCATCTGTGTCCCCTCAGATGGTCTCCCTTATCACAGTTTGTGTCTATGGATGTGTGTCAGTGTGTGAGTCACTGTGAGTGTCCGGGTGAGTGTGGGTGTCCCTGTGAGTGTCCGGATGGTTATGTGTCCGGTTACATCTGTGGTTTCAGGAGGCCATCTGCGTCCCCTCAGATGGTCTCCCTTATCACAGTCTATGATGTGTGTGTGTGAGTGTCCCTGTGAATGTTCGGATAAGGGTGTGTGTGTGTGTGTGTGAGTGTCCGGATTTATGTGAGGTTTGGTTCCAGGAACCATTTGTGTCCCCTCCTCCCCCAAATCTCCTCCCTTATTCCCACCGTGGGTTCGAATCCCAGGTGATTAGACCTACCCTAGGTCTATGGATCCAAGGTATCCATCCGTGGGCCCAACGGATTTCACCCCTTCCCCACTTTCCTAGGGCCAGGCCAATTCCAGCTATCCAGGGAACATGTCGAAACAGAGGCAGCTACAGGAGAGGACACACACAAATATTTGTGCCCTGCAGTTACACAACCGTTCCGACAGGCTCGATCGCAATCTATCCAGATGAGAACACGTTCTCCTCCGACTAGACCACGCTGGAGTCGCTGTATGTTTAAAATTGGTTCCTTTATTTATAGTTAGTATTTTTTGTGTATTAATTGATTTGTTTTATATTTTTAATGACTTAGGTAGAGTGATTTAGGGAGTGGGGGGAGGTGGGGAGGTACTGGGGGAGGTGGTAGCGTATGTAGTAGATATACGAGATCTTGGTTAGTTAGTATTTATCTTGTTGTGTTCAACCTAGTTGTTCTTGCGAGGGTTGAGCTCTGCTCTTTCGGCCCGCCTCTCAACTGTGAATCAATCAATTTTTACTAGCTAATAAAAAAAAAAATTCCACATACACACACCCAGGAAGCAGCCCGTAACAGGTGTCTAATGCCCAAGTACCTATGTACTGCTAGGTAAGAGGAGCATCATGAATGAATGAAACTCTGCTGATTTTCGTTGGCGCCATCACCGGGGGATCGAACTTTGACACTAGGATTACGAGTCGAGAGCGCTGTCCACTCAGTTATAAAGCCCCCTAGTGTGTGTATTGGTGCAAAAGATAATTTGGGAGAGGTTAATGGAAAAGAATGATGTTTGGTGGCCTTTAAGGCGCTGGAAGAGGGTTGCCAGTTATGAATTTAAATTAAAAATTTATTAAGATAGGATATATATGCAAAAGACGTTGTGAGAGATAGTAAGAAAAGTGTTTCTGACTGAGGTTAGGTACTGTGTGATTTACTTGTATGTTAGGAAAAAGAATATTTATCAGAAACATAGATGTTCTTTAGAAATGTTTGTTGCAAATAGTTGCAAATTATTGGGTAAAAAGCCAATGGTTACCGTACCTTGAACAAACACACGTGAGCACAATTAGTCGACGGGGGTCAGAGAGGGAGAGTGAACAGCGAAACAGTAACAAAAAATGTGACAATAATGGGAAACTATGTCATTCAAACGTATACATGTTAACCATATAAATTACAATAACACTAAACGCGCGCATACGTACATATGTTAATCAACTTACATAAATAAACATTCACTAATATGTACCTTTAAAATGGACACATACAGATAATTACCGTACACATGTCAGTTTAATTACAGGTACACATAAACACATATAGCTTCACGTGTCTGTCGGTCATGACAATAGTACACATGGATACGAACACAAAACAGTCCATTATCAACTAGTGTGTGTGTGTGTGTGTGTGTGTGTGTGTGTGTGTGTGTTTGTGTGTGCTTTATCCTTATATTTACTATATGTATCTGCAGAATCGAGTTATTAGCTCTTGGACCCCGCCTATTAAATAAATGTATTTATCCTCTTTTATATCTACTACATCTATTTCTCTCTAACTAACACACACACAAATACACACACACACATACACACACACATACACACACACACACAAACTGGAGGCGTAGCGTCTAAATGGAGAGAGTTCGATGGTTATAATCCTAATAGTCCCCGATCGAATCCCGGTTGATGCAATAGCAAATCGAAAGATATTCCTTTAACCTGATTCGACTGTTCACCTAGCACAAATGTATCCATCAATGTATCCATCTATCTATCTACTTATATCTGTCAATCCATCAATCTATCTTCCCATTAAACCAACCATTTTATCATTATATACATCTATCTATCCATGTATCCGTCCATCAACTCATCTTTCTATCCATCCATATAGTCTATCTGTCTTTCCGTCCATCAACTCATCTATGCATCCGTCTATCCGTCAATATATATATTTAGCAATCAATGTATCCATCCATCTATCTACCTATATAAATTTTCCATTAATCCATCCATTTATCATAAGCATCTATCAACACCCTCCCCACTCCCTCTCCTATTTTACTACCAACTCCCTCCTTTCGTTCTGGCACCTTCTCCTTCGCTTTTCCCTCCCTCTCATAAACCTGCTCATCCTCCATCCTTTTGCCCTTCCCACTCCCGCCCCTCTCCCATCCCGCCCTTCCCATCGTCTTCCCTCTCGCCGCAGATCCATCCCGTCGTTCTCATGTCTTCCGCCGCTTCTCACTCTCGCCCTTCCCTCTGTTTTTCCTCCCTCCCGTTGCTAGTCCTTCCCTTCGTTCACTCACCTTCCCTTCTTACCCATCATGTAGTCTTCCCTCCCGCCGCCATCCCTTCCCATCGTCCTCCCTCCCTCCTACATCACACTCTCTGCCCCCCTTCCTGCACCTCCTTCACTCCCATTTCATCCCTTTTTCACCTGTACAACTCCCCTTGTTCCCCTCTTCATCCCTCTTTCACCTGCACCTCCCCCCTGTTCCCCCTCTTCATCCCTCTTTCACCTGCACCTCTCCCCCTGTTCCCCTCTTCATCCCTCTCACCTGCACTCTCCCCTGTTCCCCCTCTTCATCCTTTTTCACCTGCACCACTCCCCCTGTTCCCCCTCTTCATCCCTCTTTCACCTGCACCTCTCCCCCTGTTCCCCCTCTTCATCCCTGTTTCACCTGCACCTCTCCCCCTGTTCCCCCTCTTCATCCAGTTTCATCTGCACCACTCCCCCTGTTCCCCCTCTTCATTCCTGTTTCACCTGCACCTCTCCCCCTGTTCCCCCTCTTCATCCCAGTTCACCTGCACCTCTCCCCCTGTTCCCCCTCTTCATCCCTGTTCACCTGCACCACTGCCCCTGTTCCCCCCCCTCTTTGGGATGAAGAGCTCTCCTGGCTGTCTGGGTTCGAATCCTTCATAGGTGTGGAGTTTTCAATTGCATATTGGCTTGGGACCATTCAATCTTGTTCCCAAGCCATTATTTTATATATATGTATATAAATATATATATATATAATATATATATATATATATATATATATATATATATATATTAGAGAAGAGAAGAAAGTATCAAGGTGGTCAGTGAGGATCCACAAGGTCTTCTCTGAGTACTCTTTATTTTCTTCTCCAAGGCTATGGGTCCCTACACTTGCACTAGAGGTGATACCCTTCTAGGTTTAAAAAAATATCTCTCTCTCCTCTCTCTCTCTCTCTATATATATATAGATATATATTATATATATTATATATATATATATAAATATTATATATATATATAATATATATATATATATATATATATATATAGTCGTACCTAGTAGCCAGAAACGCACTTCTCACCTACTATGCAAGGCCCGATTTGCCTAGTAAGCCAAGTTTTCCTTAATTAATAGATTTTCCTAATTTTTTTTCTTATGAAATGATTATTATGCTACCTATTTCATTATTGTTTGAGGACAATTTTTTTTTATTGGAGTTAAAATCAACGTAGATATATGACTGAACCTAATCAACCCTACCTAACCTAACCTAACCTATATGTATAGGTTAGGTTAGGTTAGGTAGCCGTAAAAGTTAGGTTAGGTTAGGTTAGGTAGGTTAGGTAGTTGAAAAACCATTAATTCATGAAAACGTGGCTTATTAGGCAATCGGGCCTTGCATAGTAGGCTGAGAAGTGAGTTCTGGCTAATAGGTACGACATAATATATATATATATATATATATATAATTATAAATAGATATTATACTATATATATTATATATATATATATTATATTATATATATATCTATATATATAATATAATATATTTATAATATAGATATTGTATTTAATAATTATGATAAAATATTTTTATTCCTTTATGTGTCATTGACATTTTTTTATTTTTTTTTATTCAATATTATTTTTTATTATATTTTCATTCATTTAATAAGTGTTTGATTCGATTTTTAGTTCGTCATGTATTTACTTATTGTTTATATATTTATATATATATATATATATATATATATAATATATATATATATATATATATATATATATATATATATATATGCGAACAAGCCTGAATGGTCCCCAGGACAATATGCAACTGAAAACTCACACCCCAGAAGTGACTCGAACCCATACTCCCAGAAGCAACGCAACTGGTATGTACAAGACGCCTTAATCCACTTGACCATCACGACGGACAAAATGAGGTGATAGCCTAAGCTATTTGAACCACCCACCGCCGGCACTCGGATAGTAATCTTGGGCATAGCATTTTACCAAATCACCTCATTCTTTGGGGCACACGTGAGGAAACAAATGCGAACAAGCCTGAATGGTCCCCAGGACAATATGCAACTGAAAACTCACACCCCAGAAGTGACTCGAACCCATACTCCCAGAAGCACGCAACTGGTATGTACAAGACGCCTTAATCCATGACCATCACGACAGGACAAAATGAGGTGATAGCCTAGACACGATAGACAGACCGCATTTTGTCCGGTCGTGATGGTCAAGTGGATTAAGGCGTCTGTACATACCAGTTGCGTTGCTTCTGGGAGTATGGGTTCGAGTCACTTCTGGGGTGTGAGTTTTCAGTATATATATATATATATATATGTGTGTGTATTTCTTTAAAAATTGTAAATATATAAATATATATGTATATTTAAATATTGATCTGAGCCTGTGGATATGGACCCTCTGGGTCCAGGAGGCCATCTGTGTCCCCTCAGATGGTCTCCCTTATCACAGTTTGGGTCTATGGATGTGTGTCAGTGTGTGAGTCACTGTGAGTGTCCGGGTGAGTGTGGGTGTCCCTGTGAGTGTCCGGATGGTTATGTGTCCGGTTACATCTGTGGTTTCAGGAGGCCATCTGTGTCCCCTCAGATGGTCTCCCTTATCACAGTCTATGGATGTGTGTGTGTGAGTGTCCCTGTGAATGTTCGGATAAGGGTGTGTGTGTGTGTGTGTGAGTGTCCGGATTTATGTGAGGTTTGGTTCCAGGAACCATTTGTGTCCCCTCCTCCCCCAAATCTCCTCCCTATTCCCACCGTGGGTTCGAATCCCAGGTGATTAGACCTACCCTAGGTCTATGATCCAAGGTATCCATCCGTGGGCCCAACGGATTTCACCCCTTCCCCACTTTCCTAGGGCCAGGCCAATTCCAGCTATCCAGGGAACATGTCGAAACAGAGGCAGCTACAGGAGAGGACACACACAAATATTTGTGCCCTGCAGTTACACAACCGTTCCGACAGGCTCGATCGCAATCTATCCAGATGAGAACACGTTCTCCTCCGACTAGACCACGCTGAGTCGCTGTATGTTTAAAATTTGGTTCCTTTATTTATAGTTAGTATTTTTTGTGTATTAATTGATTTGTTTTATATTTTTAATGACTTAGGTAGAGTGATTTAGGGAGTGGGGGGAGGTGGGGAGGTACTGGGGGAGGTGTAGCGTATGTAGTAGATTATACGAGATCTTGGTTAGTTAGTATTTATCTTGTTGTGTTCACCTAGTTGTTCTTGCGAGGGTTGAGCTCTGCTCTTTCGGCCCGCCTCTCAACTGTGAATCAATCAATTTTTACTAGCTAATAAAAAAAAAATTCCACATACACCACCCAGGAAGCAGCCCGTAACAGGTGTCTAATGCCCAAGTACCTATGTACTGCTAGGTAAGAGGAGCATCATGATGAATGAAACTCTGCTGATTTTCGTTGGCGCCATCACGGGGGATCGAACTTGACACTAGGATTACGAGTCGAGAGCGCTGTCCACTCAGTTATAAAGCCCCTAGTGTGTGTATTGGTGCAAAGATAATTTGGGAGAGGTTAATGGAAAAAGAATGATGTTTGGTGGCCTTTAAGGCGCTGGAAGAGGGTTGCCAGTTATGAATTTAATTAAAAATTTATTAAGATAGGATATATATGCAAAAGACGTTGTGAGAGATAGTAAGAAAAGTGTTTCTGACTGAGGTTAGGTACTGTGTGATTTTACTTGTATGTTAGGAAAAAGAATATTTATCAGAAACTAGATGTTCTTTAGAAATGTTTGTTTGCAAATAGTTGCAAATTATGGGTAAAAAGCCAATGGTTACCGTACCTTGAACAAACACACGTGAGCACAATTAGTCGACGGGGGTCAGAGAGGGAGAGTGAACAGCGAAACAGTACAAAAAATGTGACAATAATGGGAAACTATGTCATTCAAACGTATACATGTTAACCATATAAATTACAATAACACTAAACGCGCGCATACGTACATATGTTAATCAACTTACATAAATAAACATTCACTAATATGTACCTTTAAAATGGACACGTACAGATAATTACCGTACACATGTCAGTTTTAATTACAGGTACACATAAACACATATAGCTTCACGTGTCTGTCGGTCATGACAATAGTACACATGGATACGAACACAAAACAGTCCATTATCAACTAGTGGTGTGTGTTGTGTGTGGTGTGTGTGTTGTGTGTGTGTGTTTTATCCTTATATTTACTATATGTATCTGCAGAATCGAGTATTAGCTCTTGGACCCCGCCTATAAATAAATGTATTTATCCTCTTTATATCTACTACATCTATTTCTCTCTAACTAACACACACACAACACACACACACACACATACACACACATACACACACACACACAAACGGAGGCGTAGCGTCTAAATGGAGAGAGTTCGATGGTTATAATCCTAATAGTCCCCGATCGAATCCGGTTGATGCAATAGCAAATCGAAAGATATTCTTTAACCTGATTCGACTGTTCACCTAGCACAAATGTATCCATCAATGTATCCATCTATCTATCTAATTATATCTGTCAATCCATCAATCTATCTTCCCATTAAACCAACCATTTATCATTATATACATCTATCTACATGTATCCGTCCATCAACTCATCTTTCTATCCATCCATATAGTCATCTGTCTTTCCGTCCATCAACTCATCTATGCATCCGTCTATCCGTCAATATATATATTTAGCAATCAATGTATCCATCCATCTATCTACCTATATAAATTTTCCATTAATCTATCCATTTATCATAAGCATCTATCAAACCTCCCCACTCCCTCTCCTATTTACTACCAAAACTCCCTCCTTTCGTTCTGGCACCTTCTCCTTCGCTTTTCCTCCCTCTCATAAACCTGCTCATCCTCCATCCTTTTGCCCTTCCCACTCCCGCCCCTCTCCCATCCCGCCCTTCCCATCGTCTTCCCTCTCGCCGCAGATCCATCCCGTCGTTCTCATGTCTTCCGCCGCTTCTCACTCTCGCCCTTCCCTCTGTTTTTCCTCCCTCCCGTTGCTAGTCCTTCCCTTCGTTCACTCACCTTCCCTTCTTACCCATCATGTAGTCTTCCCTCCCGCCGCCATCCCTTCCCATCGTCCTCCCTCCCTCCTACATCACACTCTCTGCCCCCCTTCCTGCACCTCCTTCACTCCCATTTCATCCCTTTTTCACCTGTACAACTCCCCTTGTTCCCCCCTCTTCATCCCTCTTTCACCTGCACCTCTCCCCCTGTTCCCCCTCTTCATCCCTCTTTCACCTGCACCTCTCCCCCTGTTCCCCCTCTTCATCCCTTTTTCACCTGCACCACTCCCCCTGTTCCCCCTCTTCATCCTTCTTTCACCTGCACCTCTCCCCCTGTTCCCCCTCTTCATCCCAGTTTCACCTGCACCTCTCCCCCTGTTCCCCCTCTTCATCCCAGTTTCATCTGCACCACTCCCCCTGTTCCCCCTCTTCATTCCTGTTTCACCTGCACCTCTCCCCCTGTTCCCCCTCTTCATCCCAGTTCCACCTGCACCTCTCCCCCTGTTCCCCCTCTTCATCCCTGTTTCACCTGCACCACTGCCCCTGTTCCCCCCCTCTTTGGGATGAAGAGCTCTCCTGGCTGTCTGGGTTCGAATCCTTCATAGGTGTGGAGTTTTCAATTGCATATTGGCTTGGGGACCATTCAATCTTGTTCCCAAGCCATATATTTTTATATATATATATATATATATATATATATATATATATATATATATATATAATATATATATATATATATATATATATAATATATATATATATATATATATATATATATATATATATATATATATATATATATATATATATATATATATATATATATATATATATATTAGAGAAGAGAAGAAAGTATCAAGGTGGTCAGTGAGGATCCACAAGGTCTTCTCTGAGTACTCTTTATTTTCTTCTCCAAGGCTATGGGTCCCTACACTTGCACTAGAGGTGATACCCTTTCTAGGTTTAAAAAAAATCTCTCTCTCTCTCTCTCTCTCTCTCTCTCTCTCTCTCTCTCTCTCTCTCTCTCTCTCTCTCTCTCTCTCTCTCTCTCTCTCTCTCTCTCTCTCTCTCTCTCTCTCTCTCTCTCTATATATATATATATATATATATTATATAATTATATGTCGTACCTAGTAGCCAGAACGCACTTCTCAGCCTACTATGCAAGGCCCGATTTGCCTAATAAGCCAAGTTTTCCTTAATTAATTATTTTCTCTAATTTTTTTCTTATGAAATGATTATTATGCTACCTATTTCATTATGTTTGAGGACATTTTTTTTTATTGGAGTTAAAATCAACGTAGATATATGACTGAACCTAATCAACCCTACCTAACCTAACCTAACCTATCTGTATAGGTTAGGTTAGGTTAGGTAGCCGTAAAAGTTAGGTTAGGTTAGGTTAGGTAGTTGAAAAACCATTAATTCATGAAAACGTGGCTTATTAGGCCAATCGGGCCTTGCATAGTAGGCTGAGAAGTGAGTTCTGGCTAATAGGTACGACATATATATAATATATATATATATATATATATATATATATATATATATATATATATATATATATATATATATTTATATATATATATATATAAATATATTTATAATATATATATTGTATTATAATAATTATGAATAAAATATTTTTATTCCTTTATGTGTCATTGACATTTTTTTATTTTTTTTATTCAATTTATTATTTTTTATTATATTTTCATTCATTTAATAAGTGTTATGATTCGATTTTTAGTTCGTCATGTATTTACTTATTGTTTATATATTTATATATATATATATATATACATATATATATATATATATATATATATATATATATATATATATATATATATATTTATATATATATATATATATATATATATATATATATATATATATATATATATATATATATATATATGCGAACAAGCCTGAATGGTCCCCAGGACAATATGCAACTGAAAACTCACACCCCAGAAGTGACTCGAACCCATACTCCCAGAAGCAACGCAACTGGTATGTACAAGACGCCTTAATCCACTTGACCATCACGACCGGACAAAATGAGGTGATAGCCTAAGGTATTTGAACCACCCCACCGCCGGCACTCGGATAGTAATCTTGGGCATAGCATTTTACCAAATCACCTCATTCTTTGGGGCACACGTGAGGAACACAAATGCGAACAAGCCTGAATGGTCCCCAGGACAATATGCAACTGAAAACTCACACCCCAGAATGACTCGAACCCATACTCCCAGAAGCAACGCAACTGGTATGTACAAGACGCCTTAATCCACTTGACCATCACGACCGGACAAAATGAGGTGATAGCCTAGACACGATAGACACGACCGCATTTTGTCCGGTCGTGATGGTCAAGTGGATTAAGGCGTCTTGTACATACCAGTTGCGTTGCTTCTGGGAGTATGGGTTCGAGTCACTTCTGGGTGTGAGTTTTCAGTTATATATATTATATGTGTGTGTATTTTCTTTAAAAATTGTAAATATATAAATATATATGTATATTTAAATATTGATCTGAGCCTGTGGATATGGACCCTCTGGGTCCAGGAGGCCATCTGTGTCCCCTCAGATGGTCTCCCTTATCACAGTTTGTGTCTATGGATGTGTGTCAGTGTGTGAGTCACTGTGAGTGTCCGGGTGAGTGTGGGTGTCCCTGTGAGTGTCCGGATGGTTATGTGTCCGGTTACATCTGGGTTTCAGGAGGCCATCTGCGTCCCCTCAGATGGTCTCCCTTATCACAGTCTATGGATGTGTGTGTGTGAGTGTCCCTGTGAATGTTCGGATAAGGGTGTGTGTGTGTGTGTGAGTG